>NC_052512.1:20413443-20533929 GCF_014356525.2 Nilaparvata lugens
TTAGCAGGTAAGGACAGAGAACGTAATCTCGATCTGACCCCACTTAATATTTCCACTTAGATCTCCTGAACCAATTTGCATCAATTATTTCAATGATCGTTTTTGATCGTGCTTAACAAGTACAAACACGCCAAACACAAAATCTGAAGGGCTAAAGAAATAATCAAACTCAGGAAATAAAGTATTAAATTTGAAATATAATGAGCAGTAATAATAATTAATAAACAGTACAGTTTCAAGATTTGATAAACAGGTTTTGAATAATTTTCTGCTGAAAGGCTTATTTGAATAAGTATCATAGCACTTGATGCTGGGCTATCATGCACGTTCTTTTTACAAAGTTTAAAAAATTCTTAAAGATAAATTATGATTCCGAAGATTCAACTAGAAAATATTACAATATGTGAAATTTAATCAGGGTCGTGGTTCAGGCAGATAAGGACAGTTAAACGACCACAAAACTCACAATTACAATTCAGTACACTTAAGCTATTTGCGCTTTTGTCGTGGCCATTAATAATTAGCGAAGAAAAAATTGAAGTAATTTCTGTATTTTTCGAAGCAAAGGGTGGGGCCCCATAAAATAAAAGAGAACTCACGTGATCCTTCTTGGTATGGTGGTTTCTTTGAATTAATTTAGATTCGATGGTTCGTCCAAACTTCAATCTTCAGCACATGGGAGATTCTTCATGAATTATTTCTTTCACTAATAAAAAATGAATAATAAAATTTAGATTCATGGAAGTAATCAATTGATAGAATAATTTTTACAAATAATAATAATATTGCCTCAGATATAGGCTAACATTTAAAATACATAAATTTAACAAATAAGAATCTCACTAGAAAAATGGTACTTTTAGAACAAGGTCTTTACAGTGAAGGCATTAAAAGGGAAGTAGTGTCTCTCTTCGAAAAACTTTTGCTGAGCAGTTCCGTCTACTTAATTTGCATAGAATTTTGTATTGTGGAATAGTATGACGTATACATCACGTCAGAGATGAGTGAGAGAATAGTTCTGCTTTACAATAAATAAACTTAAATTATCTGCCTTTTATTATAATTATTAACTTCTCTTCATATTTCTCCTTATTCAACATACAATGTGTTACCGCATATTATGATAATAAGGCCTTTTCTAGTTGCTGATAACAAAAATAGAATATCATGTTTGAATATCATCCCTTTTTGGTGTCATTTTTCTGACCTATGATTGGTTTGAACGGTTACAGATATTTTACATCAGTCCATGCGTTGATTCTATAATAATTATATATATATAATATTTCATACAAGAGATTCTTATTATATTAATAAATAATAAAAAATGATTATTACAATTCTTATCAATGATAATGCTTGTATCATGACCATGCTCGCTTTTATAATATCTAACATGTTGTATATTTCCATTAATAATTATTTTAACAATGATAAATATATTTTATTTTGAAACTCTTATCCTTATTACAATAATTATTGGTTTTTAGAAGTAATTATCATCGTTTCGAAACGTAAGTTCAGCAGTACAAATAATTCATTTTGACTAATTTCTTGATTGCATTCAAAACAGCTGTTCACTAACATAAACAAAGTTGTAACCTCTAAATTTGATGGTTGACTATAAACAATTTACAAATTATTTGCAATAAATTATAATTTGCAATAAATAATTATTCCAAAATATGCCATATAGAACGGTGCTCTTATCTCAGTTTCAGCTGTTGATAAGTATAATCTTCATTGCTATCAGGTAACAGTACATTGATACTCTTCCTAGCCTTTGACAATAATAATATCTTTTATTTCTTTGATTTATTTCATTTCATGGTCTTAATAATTTTAAGATGTCACAATATATAAAGAAATGGCTCGCTCAATATAATAGGATATTCTTAGTTCATATTATATAAATTTATCTGAAACTTTGTTGTATTGTGGACTATTGTATATAAGTGCAAGGCCCAGTATACATAGTCTGTATAATAAGTAACCGGACTGACCTCAGGACATTTTTTATGGGCAAAATATGTACAATTTTTTATTATATATCTTCAAAGTAGTCCCTATTGGAGTCGATAACACGCTGATACCGGATTTTCAAATCCCTGAACGCTCCCTGGAAGTCGGCAACCTCTATGCTGTCTAGAGCCCTCGTCGTAGCACATTGAACGTTTTCCAGACTTACCGCCCGGGTTCATCTAGTCCGTCCGGGGATTGCCGACTCATGAATCCTCCATCACGACAATGCTCCGTCGCACACCTGCCTGCTCGTCACCGAGCAGTTGGCCAAGCAGTTGAGGGTAACGTTGCCACATCCTCCTTGCAGCCCTTGCCCTCCTTACAGCCCGGATATGGCACCACCGGACTTCTTTTTCTTCCCCAAGATCAAGAGACAACTCAAGGGGACGCATAGAGGTTGCCGACTTCCAGGGAGCGTTCAGGGATTTAAAAATCCGGTATCAGCGTGTTATCGACTCCAATAGGGACTACTTTGAAGATATCTAATAAAAAATTGTGCATATTTTTCCCATGAAAAATGTCCTGAGGTCAGTCCGTCAGTCCGGTTACTTATTATACAGACCCTGTATATTGTAATCTACATGAATAAAGTACTCAATCGAATTTCCCTCTCTCTCTCTCTCTCTCTCTCTCTCTCTCTCTCTCTCTCTCTCTCTCTCACACACACACACACACACACACACACTCACACATTCTCCCTCTCATTTGGAACTTTGCTGTACTGTAAGATATTATACTGGTGACCCCCTGAGTTGAAGAACTCGCTCATCAACTTTTGTATTGATATTCGAAATCCGCAATTTGTAATTACTTGGATTCCAGTTTTCTGTGATATTCTTATTTGAATTATTGTAGCCCGTCCAATCATTTACATATTTAATACAACTTCAATTATCATTCAATGAATTTAAACGAGTACAGTGTGATGAATAATGAAATAAAATAAATTCTTATTCAATACTAACTGGTTGATTTCTATTCTATATTGACTCATACAATATGTACATCATCAACATGATAGGGAGAGAAAAAATTAGGTGACCTTGTGCTATTCCCAATTCCTCTCCAAACTTAGATAAGGTTAGGTTAAGTATTGTAGTTGTTCACTTCACAAAATTTTCAATACTTAATTATTTTCACAAAGTAGATTTTTGAATTTAGTTGCTTCAAAACAAAACATAGGAGAAATATTTCACATAATTATCACTCAAATAGGAAATATTATTTATAGGATTAATATAAAAAATATCTGGGCACCGAGCTTCGCTCGTTATTTATTTATCGACTTTTGATAAACCGAGCACAATTCTTAAAAATGATTGGGGAAGTACTAACAGGCACAGCCCAAACCTGTTTCTTTCCCGAATTTCGATTTGTACACTATAATTAAATAGTCCAGAAAGTAGGTTATGTTCCATACATTTGAATTCAGGTTCAATTTTCTGTTCAAACCTTTGGAAACAAAAAAATATTATTTAGATTATATACAAACCAAATTGAATAACAAAATAACACTCACTAATCACTTGAAATTGTCAAATAATGATTAACTTGTCATGTCAACAAATCAGATTATGTTGATCAAATCGATTAAAAATTGTCTAGCGAGAGGAAATTTCTCGCTGATTGATTATGATTACACAGCTGGAAATAATTCTGTCTCTCTCCCACACAGGCACACGCATCTTCTGTTATCGAGAGACGACGAAATTATCATCTGTTTTCCAAGGATGAATTATCCTTTTAATGTCGTTCAACAAGTTATCCAGAGGATGAGAGCAAGTGCAATCGAATCTTTATATCATAAACCTACTATGTTCTAAATTTCGTGAAAATCGTTAGAGCCGTTTTCAAGATCCGTAAAACATAAATAACCAGATATAAAAATAGCCAGATATAAAAATAACCAGATATATAAATACAGAAATTGCTCGCTTAATATAATAGGATATCAATCACTCTTGTGCGTAGAAATTGAGTGATCCCAGATGAGAGAGTAACAAAGTAAGTTGAGCATTCGAAATTTGGGTTTACTTTTATAGTTTACTGACAGTTTTTCAAGCTGAGAAGTATATACTCTTAAAACTCAAAGAGATGAAGTCCTGTAAAAATATGAATATATCCCCAACCCCAAAATTACTGACTAAAGGCTGGAAGTATCATCTAGATATAAGAAACAAAATAGTTGTCACCGTTCAAAGAGGGAAAAAGAACTGAATAAGGAGAAAGAAGAGGGAGAATGCAGAATAAATCTGACGTTTAGGTATTATTATTTGATAAGATTCACTCTTGTCAGTTCGTTTCTACACCAGTGAGACAGACCTCTGAAAATATTATTTCTTTTCATGCATTTCCACAATTCCACCCTTCGATAAATGTCAATTCTTATGCGTTTTTGGGTTCTTCAACCCCTCTTCAATTCACACTTTGTCATTTTTATTCCATTTTTTCAACCAGCACTCATTCCTCTAATAGATTTTCACATCCAGAGAGGGTGACTCAATGAAATGGCTTCCATCCCACTATACTCTTTTTTTCATCTTTCTCGAAATAGGTGTAATACTCCTCACCATAACGATTGAAGACCTTATAATGTAATACATATTATAATTTCATCATAACATACATTTCAAATTGAACTGATAGTTCTGTGAACAGTAGACCTCGCGCAGGTATGAACCACAGTTTCCTCTTATCAGAGTAAATCCTGTCTGTATGTCGTGTCGGCGACATACCCATTTTTATTTCCCAAATAGCGGCTGATTGAAGTTTTAGTTTTTACTTCAAAATTGAATCATCCGCCATTTGGGATACAAGTATCATAAAACATTTTCATTAATGTCATCATTCTTCTTTTGGAAAGGCCTTCAAAATAATGTACCACACAATGGGTGTTTTACATTGAAAATATTCGAGCTACAACAGAAGAAGAAGAAGAAGAAGAAGAAGAAGAAGAGAAGAAAGACGAAGAGAAGAAGAAGAAGAAGAAGAAGAAGAAGAAGAAGATAGAAAGAAGAAGAAGAAGAAGAAGAAGGAAGAAGAAGCAGAAGAAGAAGAAGTGGAAGATGATGATGATGTAGAGATGAGGAAGTAGACGAAGAAGAATGTGAAGATGATGATGATGATGGATGATAGATGATGATGTGAGTGAAGATGATGATGAAGAAGAAGAAGATGATGAGAGGATGATGATGAAGATGATGATGATGATGAAGATGAGTGAAAAGACCACGATGATAAGAGAACTTTGAGAAAAGAAGGAGGAGATAAGAGGCAAGAGAAGGAAAAAAGTTGAAAGAAGAACAGAAGATAAGAAGAAGGAGTTAGTGGATAAGGTGATGCGAATCGATGAGAGCAAGAACTATAAGAAGGTGGAGTGGAAAAAATGTGCAAGACAAAAATATTGAGAGGAAATAGAGAGGCAGGTAGAAGAGTGAGAGAGGGATGAGAGTTAGTCACGAGGTGAGGGCAACAAATGAAATATTGCAATATGTGTTACAAGTGATGCATGGGAGAGGGTCTGTCTACCAAGTATTTTAAAATGTTAGCGGATGAAAAAGATGCAGAAATGGAAGTAGAAAAGGACGATGGAGAAGAAGGAGAAGAAGAAGAAGAAGAAGAAGAAGAAGAAGAAGAAGAAGAAGAAGAAGAAGAAGAAGAAGGAGAAAAAGTAGAAGTAGAAGAAGAAGAAGAGAAGGGAGAAGAAAAGGGAGAGCAAGTGCAACAACTATATTTTTTGAGAGAATACAGTGCCACCCTTCGTATACGTTGGTCTTCATATAATTTCTGTCACTTCTTCTTTCAAGGGGATATTACATCGTGAATTCCCTGTGCGACTGTATTGAGTTGGAACCAGTAAGGATATTCATTTTCGGATCTTTTTGGAATTCAACTTCTCTGTATAACTCCATTAATATGACTCTCATAACTTGAAAAAATCGCAAACAAATGTAGTAGATCAGATGATGTCGAGTTATCCAGTTCACTACTTTGCACTATTCCTATTACTAATATCGGAGGACCGAGCTTCGCTATGCAGTGTAAAAGCATAGACAATTAGTAACGAAAGATTAAATTAAAATATAATAATGTATTTATTCAGTTGTACAATTATTTTTACAGTTTTATGAGAAGGTACAATACTGCCCTGCTAAGCGAAAAAGCCGTATCTGTAAAAATCAAGTTGTGAGTAAATTGGATTTTAAATTTTCCAACAATAAACTGAGGGTTGTCAACTTTTCTCAACATACTATTGGTGAATTAATATACTTTTTGTCACTTAGAATTGATTTATGCAATATTTTTCTATGTTTTCTCATATTTTCCACATAATAATGCAAGTAGTAACAAAAGGGCGACTAGGGCACACAAGTGTGCCAGAGTCGCCCTTCTCCTCAAGGTCACCCAAGTCGACCAAACCTAACCTCAAGGTCACCCAAGTCAACCAAACCTGACCTCAAGGTCACCCAATTCGACCAAACCTAACCTGAAGGTCACCCAAGTTGACCAAACCTAACCTCAAGGTCACCCAAGTCAAAAAAAAATAAAATAAAAAAAAATCGAAAAAAAAAAATAAATAAAAAAAATTAAAAAAAAAAATAAATAAAAAAAACACATAAAATCAGGAATAAACGAAAATAAATAACTGGGATCTTTAACTGGGGGCTATAAAAGGAGTTGTTCTGCAAGGAGTGGGACATTGTGTCTTGTGCAGTTTTGCCGCCAGTACGTGTGTGTAATTTCTGTGTATTTGTTTTGGATTACTTTCATCTTTATCATCATCTAAGAGTAAGTACCAGTGCATTTCAAAGCTATATATATATTTATATTGTATTCCTGATTTGACAATTAAATTCAAAGAAAAATTTGAGTTGAATTTTGAAGTAGGTGGTTTGAGACTGTCAATTAAATTCAAAAATGACTAGTTTAATTGTGAATTAGGTTCCAATACATAGAGTACAATACAAGTTGAGAGTTTAATTGTGAATTAGGTTCTTATACATAGAGTTGGTGGTTGTAATTCATCCTAACCTAAAAAACGTATAACAAGTCTTTGCCATAGAATTAGGCTGTCCCCACAGTATGTTTGACATTGATAGTGATGAAGGTGTGTATGTTGTTTTCAGACATGAGCAGCAATGGTTCTAATGATCAGGAGCACCCATCCCACCTTCCCCCCTATCATGAAGTAGATTCTAGACCTCATTCACATTCCCTACCCCTACCATACAGCTCCCGAACATCATCCCCTAGAACATTTCATATAAACACCTATGAACCTCCATCCCTGACACACCCAAACATCTGACCCTCAATCCTAGATATTGATACCGATACTGATTCACCGCCCTCATCCCCCACATCTGTTGATAGTGATGAAGGTATAGAGCTATAAGGTATAGATTTATATAGAGTTGAAGACTGCATACTTTGGGTATACAATATTGTATTGCATTTTTCCAGATGAACAAAGCTGCGCGATGTCAACAAACAGCAAACTCAGTGGACGAGTTTGTTGTTCTGGAGGAGGCATTTAAATCCCGACTCAAGACTCTATACTACAATAATGCATACAAGGATGAGCCTGCCAAAGATTTCCACACCTTTCTGAACGGTCTGAAGGATAAAATTATTCACATCATCAGTCAGCAACACCAGACACATGGAGCAATGGAGTTTAATCTAGTATTGGAGGCAACCTATTTCCGCAGCACCCTTGATAAGAACATCTTTGAACAAGGAGAGTTTCAGAATGTCGCATTCAAAACTCCAAACTACACCATCTTCAGTATCATCAATCTTCCAGACATCATCAACAAAGCATGCATGACCCTACTGGATGAGGAGTGGAAATTCGAAGGAAACTCCAGTGGATGGAGTTTGCTTATCATTGATGGATTGCTCATCAGGATTAGCAGACATATTCCCCTGCGTGGATCATCCTACATCATTCTTCCACCCCTTCTACTAGCACGAAAGGCAATCATCAATCCTATAAACATGGACCAGCAATGTTTCAAATGTACTATCCTTGCCAAACATGTACAAGACAGTAATCCTCAACGAGTCAATGACTGATACCATCAATTGGAGGAGAGATACAACTTTTCAGGCATTAGATTTTCCCACTGCTATCATTCAAATCGATAGATTTGAGAAAGATAATCCAGGGGTATCAGTTGATATTTATGGTGTGGATGAGAAGAACATTATATTTCCAAGAAGAGTTGGAAATGCAATGAAGGCAGATCACTTTGATCTTCTCCTCCTCTGTTAGAGTAATGATGATGATGATGAAAACAGCACCCTTGAGGATGACAATGAACATAAATTCAATAGCCACTACTGCTACATTAAACATTTTGAAAGACTTGTGAGATCCCAACTCACAAAACATCAACATAAAATTATCATCTGCAGATGATGTTCCACCCATTACACCCAGGACAGAGATGGAGAATGCGAGTTGGCTGAGCATGAGGAGTATTGTGCTAGCAATAATACAGCAAGAATCATCATGCCACAGGTTGGAAAAGATGGTAAACCTCCAACCTTAAAGTTTGAGAAACATGTGCGAAAGTATAGAGTACCTGTGGTAGCATACGCCAATTTTGAGTGCATCCTGGAGAAACCTGATGAAGACAATGAACAATGGATTGGTAAAGCTACCAAAGTTAACCAGTATCATCGGCCAATGAGTTACTGCTTATACTTTGTGTGGGACCCAGATTTAGAAGATTCCTGGCTGACAATCACTAACCTAATCCCTCATGAGCCGATTGTCTACAGGGGTCCTGATGCCGCCAAACATTTCATGAGGACCTTCACCATGTATGCAAAAGATTTAGATGAGGCAATTGACTGTAGGAATATCAAGTTGCTCCCACTAACCAAAAGAGAGCAAGCACGACATAATGCGGCTGACTTCTGTGAGGCCTGCAATGAACGGTTCAATGAAGATAAGGTGTATGACCATTGTCATATAACTGGTATCTACCAGAATGCATTATATCGTGAATGCAACCTGCAGCAACAGCGACAATCATTCATACCAGTCTTTCTCCATAACTCTTCAAACTACAATACACACCTTATTATTCCAGAGCTGGGTAGAGATAAGGATCGGCTGTTTGTCATCCCAAACTCATCGGAAAAGTATATATCATTCACCAAACGAATTTCTCCAAAAATGCACCTTCGATTCATCGATACATTCTGGTTTACACCTGATAGTTTAGACAACCTGGTCACTAACCTAGTCAAATCAGCATCGAATCCAGAATACTTGTACAAAGTGCCACCACATACTGTCAAGGTGATTGAAAAAAAATTGAGCCTTGTCTAGAAGGAAAGGAGTGTTTCCATACGACTACTGTGATTCATGGCAGAGACTTGAGGAAACATTGCTACCACCCAAAGAGGCAATCTTCAGCAAGCTGACTGATAGGAGTGTTAGCAGTGATGATTATGAACATGCTCAAACTGTGTGGAACAAATTCAGTTGTAGAACTCTGGGAGAGTACAGTGACCTGTACTTGAAAACATATGTTTTCCTGTTGGTTGATGTCTTTGAGAGCTACCATGATGTATGCATGAAGACTTATGATTTGGATTGTGTGCACTACTTTACATCTCCAGTCTTTTCCTTTGATGTCATGCTGAAATATACTAAAGTTGAGCTTGAGCTCCTTACTGACTATGACATGTACATGTTTATCGAGCGAGGTATCAGAGGAGGAATAACAAATTGCATACACCGTCATGCAATTGCCAACAACAAGTGCACTGGCACATCTTGGGATCCGGAGAAGCCTATATCCTATCTGTTATATACAGTTGCCAACAACCTATATGGCTGGGCAATGTGTCAGCCAATTCCATGTCGCCAATTCCAATGGATGGATAAAGGAGAATTGGAAGCAGTAACAATAGGTATTACAGGTTATGGAGATTGGATACTTTCTAGAGGTGGACATTGAATACCCTTTCAACTTGCACAGCAAGCACAATGATTTCCCATTTCTTGCAGAGAACAAGAAAACTCTTAAATCTAATCATGTACGACTCATGACAACCCTGTCTGATCACGAACATTATGTATGTCACTACCGCACCCTAAAACAAGCAGTACAGCATGGGTTGAAGATTAAAAAGGCTCATCGAGGTGTGCGGTTTGAGCAGAAAATCTTTCCAGCATCATACATCATGCTTAATACAAAGCTAAGACAGCAGTCAAAGAATAAGTTTGAAAAGAACTTTTCCAAACTCATGAACAATGCCGTGTTTGGTAAAACAATGGAGAATGTGCGAAAAAGGATGAGCATGGAGCTAGTGAATGATGAGAAGTGTTTGAATAAACTGATTGCTCGACCAGTGTACAAGGATTGTATCATATTTGGAGAGAATATTTGTGCTGTTACGATGCATAAAGAGAAAGTGGAGCTCAACAAGCCAATCTATATAGGGTTATCAGTGCTTGACATCAGCAAAACCCTCATGTACCAATTCCATTATGACATCATGAAGCCCATCTACAAGGACTGTCTTCAACTCCTATATCAAGATACTGAAAGCTTGTTCTACCTTGTCAAGACAGAGGACATGTACAAAGATATCATCAACAATCAACAGCTTAAAGATACCTTTGACACTTCAGAGTACCCTGCTGACCACCCATGCTACTCAGATGCAAACAAAATGGTGCTTGGCAAGTTCAAAGACGAATATGCTGGCCGAGCGCCAATTGAGTATGTAGGCCTACGATCAAAGCTGTATGCCTGTAGGTGTTACAATAGTGATCCCAATCAGTTGACAAGTGGATTGATAAAAAAAGCTAAAGGAGTACGGAGATCAATACTTGGGTGGGAACTCTCAAAAATGCATCCAGATGCTGAATGTTACATAGTCTTTCAAGACTATCTAGATTGTCTATATGGTGATGAGGATATCTACAGAGAACAAGTGATGTTTGGCACTAGGAAACATCAGATCATGACTCAAGTCATGGAGAAGAAGGCACTGAGCAAAGCTGATAAGAAGAGGTATATTCTAGATGATGGAATTACAACTCCAGCACCCTGGGATGAGGAAAAGGATGAGGAGAAGGATGAGGAGGCAGAGGAGGAGGAGAGGGAGGAGGAGGAGGAGGAGGAGGGATGTGGAGGAAGAGATGATTGACTCTCAAGAAATTCCCAAGGTTCAGGCAGCTAGCAATACTACAACAGCTAAACGGTTACATTCCTCATCACATGATGAGCTCATTGATAGAGTCAATGAGTCAGGTAGCAGTACTATCCCCACTAAACGGTCATGTCCCTTATCAAATGATGAGCTTGCTGATATGATCAACAACTATAGAATAGATAGTGATGCATCTCAGTACAGCATTCTGAAAAAATGATTAAAGACTGAGTGGGATGATGATATCATTTCTAGGAATAGATGATGATGTCATTTCCTGTGCTAAGGATAGTAGAAAAGGAGGAAGCAATGCATGTTCTCATCACTCTGCATTCAAGATGCATGCTAGCAACATTCAAGTCATGCTCTGCCTCATGCTGGCTCTTGGAGCCTATGCACTGGATCCAAAGTATAGGAGTGGAGACTTTCTAGCATCTAGGGAGCATGGACTGGATACATACAACATTTTCCACATCAGGCAATGTCTGATGTCATCCAGCAAGTTCAACCACGACCCTGCAACAATTTTCAATGATGTCAGCAACTGGTACTTGAAAATTGCAGGAGAGCATGAAGTGGGGGAGGAACTGTGTCAACAAACCCACTGCGCATATGATCTGCTCAACTGTCTCCACCCATCATTCACATCGCTGGATTTCCTTGAAGCAGTTATTACAAAGTCAGTCAAGGTGTGCTCATCCTACTGTCAACATGGACTGTCAACAACATCTACATCCAGTACTTCGATCAGCAATGGCGTCAGCAGACCCTGAATCGCCATGTCCTTGCAGTAATTTCATTTTTGTCATGAGTGCAAGGTGGAGTGTTGAGCCACTATTCAACATTGGAGAAGGATATCATGATCCTTTTGGAACTTTTGAGTATTTCGCTGATGTGATTTCTTCAACGTTCACAACAACTACACTTCATCCTTGTCACAATAGACAGATGATGATTCTGAACTTTTCCTTATAGCTGTGCATTTTGTGAAATGTGTACTAATCTGGGACCATTATATGACTATGTGCTGTTAAACCTTGATGATTGAGATGTTATTTATATATGTCTGATAATATTTTCTGTTTTCAATGTGCACTAGAGTATGACTACAATATAATCGTATCAAATCAACTGTCTCTTATTGCTCAAACCTCTGAATCATGTAGAAGTAAGAGTACAAGGCATGATACATCCCACATCCTGCACTATTAGAAATTGGCATCAACTCCTATAGTAAATTTCTCTTGGAAACATGAATGGATAGTCATATAGTGCAGGGTGTGAGATGCATCTTGAGACTAGTGCTTGGTTTGAGCTGTTTCTTATATACTAAATCAACAGGTGGTGGAATGAAAACAAATGTTGGATTATAATAAATATATAATGGAACATCGAATATAGAAATACAGTATAAATACAGAATGATATAGACATATAGAAAAATATATACATATAGAATACAGAATATACAAATATTATACAGAATATTATGATACAAATATACACTTCATACCTGTATGGAGAGTATTTTTCTCACATTTCCAAAAATTGAAAAATACTCTCCATACAGGTATGTCACACCCGAAGTCTCTGATGCCGTTCATAGCCAGCTCTAGATCAATGAATGGATAGTGGATTTCCAGATCTCCAATCCTTTGATCTAGAGCTGGCCGTCTGTCTACACGCAGGAGTAGTGGGGTGAAAAGCTCATGTTGAGCTGCCACTCTTATCACGCCCACTAATCTCCCAAAAACGCCCAGAGACCTCCGTAGCTCTGGAGTGGAGGCTCATAATTTATTTATTCATTTATTTATTTATGGAGACAACAGGTTACCCCTAATGTGTCTCCTTCACAAATACAACAATACAAGATACAATACGTGAAATACAACAATACAACAATACAATGGAAAAAAAATGAACAAAGTAACTTTCAATTGCAATATTGTTGAAAGAAAAAACTATAGAAATACAAGAGAAGGAAAAAAAATAGATGTATACAATAGAATAATTATAAAACGGAATATAGAAATGAAAAGGTTCTAAAATTCTTAGAGTGTCAGAGGGGAAGTCAGCGACAAGTACTCCTCCTCCCCTCCGAAGACCATCACCACTACCCCTATCACTTCAATAAACAGCATATTGTTCATCAAATATTTCAGAACTTCTTATGCCATCATGTAACCATGTTTCAGTCATAATTATCAGATCATAGTTGCTGCCCAATAACGATGCGTACAGACTTGAAGTTTTAGTACGAAATCCTCTAACATTCTGATAATAAATGGATAAATTAGAATTCAATCCAATAATTGAGCAGGTCCTGCTCAATTATCATGAGTGTTATCAAGAATATTAATCTTGCCTGATTAAATATTCTGGATAAGATCTCCTGACACCCCATGTACCGAGCAGGAGTTGGGGGGAAGGGGGCTATCATCTGCAGTCTGCGGACGACCCTACTATGTTGTCTGTTCAACAATGAGCGAGAGGGTCATCCTCGGCCATAGCCCCTCTCCCTCTCAACCCCCCTCTGGATGGGCGAGCCTGCTCTATAAAACTCCCCCACTCCGAATCATGCCTCCTCCTCATCCCCCTCCCCCTCCAGCAGCGGCAGTGGTGGGGTTGCTGCTGGAGCCGGTGGCAGTGGTGGGGTTGCTGCTGGAGCTGGTGGCAGTGGTGGGGATGTGGCTCTTGGCGACGGCAATGATGGGGATGTGGCTCTTGGCGACGGCAGTGGTGGTGATGCGGCTGGTGGGGATTTAGCTGATGGTGGCAGCAGTGGTGGGGATGTGGCTGTTGGAGTCAGCAGTGGTGGGGATGCTGCTGGTGCAGCCAGATGCCTCAACCACTCCTCTAATTCAATACTATTGATCTCAGCAAGCTGTAAAGAAAGAAAAATACTATGGATAAAACAGTAATGGAATACATTCCAATTTTACATTTCAAAGTATGCAATAATGAATTGAACCTTGTAGAGCTGGTAAGACAAATCAATATTCATTACTATCATATGGTTTCAAAATGGTGAAGAGGGCTTGAATATATAAATTTCCACCTCACCAATGTGAAACCAATTCCCCATTTTAAAGTTAATTTATTTCAAAATAACTAAAGCATAGTATTATAGTATTATAATGAAGTGAATATAGATGGGGGAAAAGTTCTCATAGAGTATATACCATGTCATCATCGATGTTAACTGCCTCCATCACCAGCATCTCCAGCAGAGCCTCCAGTGTAGGCGGTGGTGGAGCAGCCAGCAGCGGCGAGGGCGCAGCCGGGGGCAGAGAAGCCGGGAGCGGAGACGTGTCCATGGATGAGGGCTCCATAGTCCAACAGTTCCTCTAATTCGGTGAAAAGTGACATTGTGAACTCGGCGACAGCTTTGAGCACAATGAAGCAATGTAGAAGATTTGCCGAAATTTATTGAAATTTGTATCCCCCACCATGCAAGAAAGCAGGACTGTGTAGGATATTTCCTTTTGGATAAGCCAACTTTATCTTTAGGAGACCCCTATAAATCTCCTCCTTGAATGTATCAAGCTTTGTTATGGGAACTTGTTACCCGATTACGATAATTTCTATCAAAATGACCAACAGTCAAGACAGTATGGCTGCAGGACATCCTGTTCAGAGATTTGCAGAAGGAAAAAAGTTGTAATCTCCAATCTTTTGCCTCTGAGATGGTATGTATCCTTTTTAGAGATATGTAACAGGAAAAAAGTTGTAATCTCCAATCTTTTGCCTCTGAGATAGTATGCATCCTGTTTAGAGATATGTAACAGGAAAAAAGTTGTAATCTCCAACCTTTTGCCTCTGAGATAGTATACAAGTATTTGAAGCCAGTGACCTGGATGGTTCCCTTCAGTATGGATAAGTCTGCAATAGCAAGAGAGCTGCACAAGCCAGCTCGTAGGAACTTTCCTACAAGGAAAGTCACTGTGAAAGGCCTCGATGATCTGTATCAGACCGACCTTGTTGAGATGTTGCCATATGCAAGACAAAACAAAGGTTATGGATATATAATTACTATTATCAATTGTCTTATTAAGTTTGCCTTTGCTATACCAATTGGAAGCAAGTCAGCCGATGATGTGGTCAAGGCAATGCAACCTATATTTGAAAAACATCCAATTAAAAATCTACAGACCGATGATGGTAAAGAGTGGTTCAATACAAAATTCCAACAACTTGTGCGACAGTATGGTATCAATCATTATTCAACCTTTTCCAATAAAAAGGTGTCCATAGTAGAGCGTTTCAATAGAACACTTAAACATCTAATGTGGACAAAGTTCACTGAACAAGGGACGTACTGTTGGACAGACTTCTAACCTCACTTGTTGCACAGTACAATAGACGAGTCCATGGAACAATAGGTATGCCACCAGCTGATGTGCAGAAGAAGCATGAGAAAGTGCTACTTGACTGACTCGGTAAACAGCATCAAGCCTATCGAGAAGGGTTGCAGAAGAAGAATGCAGAGTGTAGAGGTAGGTTCTATCCAGGTCCTCATCAAGATATTGTGCCAGGTGATAAGGTGAGAATCAGCAAGTATATCAAAGACAAAGGATATCTAGCCAATTAGACAAATGAACTGTTCACAGTAAGACGTATGCGACCTACAGTGCCTGTAACCTACAAATTGGAGGACTATAGAGGTGAACCCATTGAAGGAGGATTCTATTCTGAAGAAATTGTAAAGACAAAAGTGCCCAGTGTTTTCGAAATTGAAAAAGTGTTGAGGAAAAGAGGGAATAAACTGTTGGCATGCTGGAAAGGATATAGCTCCAGTCACGACTCATGGATTGATAAGAACGATCTTGTGTAAGATGAAACAGGTTGTGCAACAACAAAACCAGTTTAGAGTTATCGATTTTGACAAACTGATTAGGGGGTGTGGCTTGGTGGAAATGAATACAAAGAAAAAGCGCCATGGACCATTGTTCCCCAATCATATGAGATGTATCATATGTGGACCTTCTGGTTGCGGCAAAACCAACCTACTGTTCAACATGCTTTTCGATGAAAGAAGAATTCACTTTTCAAACATCTACCTTTTTTCAAAGACTACATTCCAGTCCAAGTATGAGCTGCTCCGTAGAATCATGCAAGGACTTGCAGGATATGGAATAAACTTTGTCAAGTGTGATACAAGTGAAGAAATACCCGACCCGCATGAGCTGCCACACAACTCGATAATTATTTTTGACGATGTGATTTGTGAGCAGCAGGATGCCATCAGGAAGTACTTTAGTGCAGGCCGACACAGTGACGTTGATGTGTTTTATCTAGCACAGACCTATAGCTGCATTCCAAAACAGCTGATTTGTGACAATGCAAACTTTCTAGTAATGTTTTAGCAGGATGAGCTAAACATGAAACACTTGTACCGAGATCATGTCGGCGCTGACATGACCTTTGATCAGTTCAAGGATATGTGTAACAAGGTCTGGTCAGTGGGGGGTGCACACTTATTCCTAGTGATTGATCAGACATTGGACAGAAATAGAGGGCGCTACAGGAATGAGCTTGTTACGTATTTAGTTAATGCATAATGTCAGTTGAGCTCCAGTATATGTTGGTACACTGAGCAAGATGGACGTCTCCAGCAATAGTTACCGTCAAAAGACTGTAGAAGCGATTGCACCAACCATCAAGGCAATTGCAAAGCTGCAACGTAACATCAAAAGGAAACACAAAGAGCTGACTCTTGGAAGGCAAGTGGCAGAGGAGCAGCATGCAAAACACTTTAAACCACTAACTGAACCACTTGACAATATAGTTGAAGTTCTCAATCAGCATTTGGCAGCACCGCCACCACCACCACTGCCACAGCCAGCAGCAGCAGCAGCAGCAGCACGACCACTACATGAACAATCTCTGGAGCCACGCCCACATTGCAGATGTTTTGCAGTTCCTGTAGGACATCATAGACATGTTGGACATCATGCACCACATACACCGCCACCTACACCATTGCTGTCCCAACCCCTGAAACAAGCGGTAAGACATCTGCCCAAAATTGGTGAGGAGTCTCCTTCAACCTTTGAAGGAATTGGAGAGAAGCTTCACAGTTAAGCCCAGTTCCAAGTACCTCGAGTACTGCAAGCAAACTGTGGCCATCTGCAAGTGCCAATGATGATGAAAGTGATGGGATGGATGTGGATGAGGAGGAGGAGGAGGGTGCTACTGCTCAGGAAGTATTACTAACAAGCAGTCAAAAGAGGATTTGGCAAGCAATTACCAATATTGGGTTGACTGGAACACCAGTGGGACATTATCTTCATAGAGCTATGAGTGGTGATAGAAGTTCTGACAAAACATATGGACCAGACAATGTTGGCAATGACTACTATTTGGGTAACAAACTGTTAACCTTTGGAAGTGATGGAAGAAAGATTGTTCTGACTGACCCCAACAATCTTTCAAATGTGACCAGATTTGATGCAACACGTGGACTTTGTGAACTCATTTTCATAAAGAAACCCATTACTCCATTGGCTAGTGATGAGGTGGCATACACTCGGATATTACACATCACAAACTTGCATAAGGAAAATCATGATCCAGATGGTAAAAGTGAAAACTCGAATGATACAAAGTATAAAAATGTGATCCATAAACTGCTCAATAATGCTAAACCAAAGTATAGCAAGGTCAGTGGCAGAGGCCATTCAATATGGTGGCAAACAACTGTACCAAGATTGAGTATGTCTACTACAATGATCCCAACAAACATGTGGACAGGCTGAAACTATTGGATCAGTCCAAGGCAGTTGGCAACACTGGACATGAGAATGGAATCAATTCAATTTCAGAAGAGTTGGTAGAAGGTGGCTACATAGTTGCTAATCCTGCATACTAGTTCCACTATATAAGAGACATTGCTTTGCATGTGTATAGCAGTCAAGTCATGGATTCCATAGGAAACATTAATGCTCGCTACAAGCGTTTGATCAATTTGGGAAATCCACATGCTGACAGGGATGCTGTCAACTTTTCAACATGCAGAGAACTGATTCCACTATGGCTGCCCAAGATGCAACATGATGATACTTCACAGGTATCTACAAGTCTCAACGATTCAATACTGTCTGATGTGCTAGACCCAATTAAGCCTACTGATGCTGTGAACAAACAGTATTTGGAAGCCAGATTGAAAGAGCTTGAGAATAGAATTTGTTGACGAACAATACTTGGAAACTCGATTGAGAGAGAACAGCCTACATGTTCTGAACATTGCTTTAAAGATATTTCTTAATAAAGACTTTCCAAAGTGTAATGATTATTTGACAACTAGGAAAGACATAAGAGCATTTATAATGAAAAATGCCGAACAACTATTGGTATCTGATGCCAAGTTAGACTGGAATGATGATATTTCATTCAATTGTGGGGAAGCAGCAGCAGCAGCAGCAGCAGCAGCAACAGCCACAGTTGTGGAAGGTATAAAAGGGGTTTATGAGGCTCAAGCTAATCAGTAGATGGCTAGTTGTACAAGGAAGAGGAGGTACCAGGGAAGAGGGGTACTGTCATCAATTGCAAAAGTTGTAGGTTTAATAGTTAAAAAGAGTGCTGGAAAATTGGTGAACAAGGCAATTGACATTCTGCCTGTTGATCTCTACATCCCCAGTTACCAGTACTGTGGACCAGGTACAAAGCTAGAGAAGTAGTTTGCATGAGGCAATCCAAGTATGAATAGTCTTGATCGAGCCTGTAAGGAGCATGACATTGCTTACTCAAGGAGCAGTGATACATTGAGCAGAGCAGTAGCAGACAACATTTTGGCAGATCGAGCTTGGAGTGTGGTAAAATCTGCAGACGCAGGAGCACTTGAGAAGGCTGCAGCACTAGCAGTGACCAACATCATGAAGGCTAAAGCAAAGTTTGGTGGAGGAGTACAATGCAGACATAAGACAACAAAGACTCTTGGTTAAAAACGAGTGAAGAGATGTTCTGGTGAGAAGGGTAAAGGACTCTACCTGAGACAACAGCGTAGGACGCAGGGAAATGGAGCATGTAGCCATCAATGTGGCGGCAAGAGAAGACGGTAGTTGCCCTACCTGATCGAGCCCTCACAAATGCTGATCTCTACAAGTATGCATGTCGACTGAAGCTAAAGCACTTTCGAGGAGTGTTTATGCGGGATGCTCTACCATTGAATGGACCCTGGAGGAGAGAATGCGGCATTATCAACCTGGACACCAGCACTGGAGCTGGCACACATTGGGTGTGCTATGTGGAGAAGGATGATGTGTCTCACTACTTTGACGGATTTGGCAATCTGAGACCACCACAGGAGTTTATCAACTATATGCACAAAGGACTGGAGCCAGCATCAAGGATTGAGTACAACTATGATCAGAGGCAGGAAGATCTTTACTCATACATCTGTGGGCATTTGTTTTTACAATTTTTGATTGATGAAAATAAATGGATAATTCACTATCTCTCTTGCACATTATTTCCATTCCTGTACTTACTATAAATGCTGAGTTTGGGCTGATTGCTACTCATTGTGCAACTGTATGTTGAGCAGGCAACAACATGATGCTATGTTTTGGAGGTAGGACATCAATACTAAAGAGCGACTCTCATCCACCACTTGATGTGAGCAGCGGTGAATGGGAAATTGGTCTGATTAGCTTTACAAGTTGCAACTCAATACCTAATATTGAGGAAGGTTTCAACAATGTACTACATTTTTATGCAAGTAATGAAATTCCTAAGAAGGGTGATACTAGTCCAGAGATAACACATGACGAGCTTCAGAGTATGGCTAAAGCAAGATTTGAAGTGTATTGGAGCGAGGTGCTTAAACATCGGAAGCATAAACCTGGCAAATCTGATGATGATGATGAGGATGATACAGTATTGACTAAAAGGACTAAAAGGACTAAAAGGAGAATGCCAGCTACTACTGCTGACAAGGAGGATTTGATTCTGCATCAGGTATCATCACCAACAGGTAGCTTTGAATTTTCTACAATTACTGACTTGCTTGCACAAAGGCTGTTGGAAAATGATGTTGATTTCTAGGTGACTGTAGATCTATCAACCTTAAAGTGTATAGTTTTGAGCAGTGTCAAGTTGGATTTACGACCACAAGATTCAATACGGAAACGGTTGGGTTTTACCAATACCCAGTTCATAGAGCCCAACACATCTACTAGAAGTGATTATACTGTACAAATCAGTCAGCCTAATGTGATACGCATCACCTTTAATATTGTGACTGGATCTTACTCTAATGGACTTACAGATCATGTGATCTACGAGTTCTACCCGAACAATGATCCAGAGTATAAAATGGTGGTGACTGTGCAGAATGTAATCTATTTACCTGTAGACATCAAGCAGATTGGGAGCATTACACTGCAAGTAGTTGACAAGAACGGTCATCTTATAAATAATAGAGGTGAGGAAATAAATACTGCTTTACATTTGAGACAATGCAAGTGAGATGGTGCTGTTATTTGGAAAGCTGAATCAAGGGCTGGATAAGGCTGCTGCAGTACACCCTCCTCCTCCTCCTACAGAGATACGTTCTAAGCCTATAGAAGTAGATAATAGGGTGAAGGATGTCATTCAGCATTCAACCTTGACAAGGTTAACATCAAGGAGCATCAAGTATTTGCAAGAACGAGGCTGTCAGATACGAGTAGAATAGGAAGATGGGAGTTTTGGATGTGACACAGAATGGACTGTCATCAAACAACAGTATAATTGGGTTTGAGTACCATTCTCATGCACCCTATACTGTAAGCTACAATGCCAATGACAAGATACAGATTCCAAGTTAACAGCAAGATGTTCACACACTGCCATCGGAGAGCTATCTACATTTGGAGTATACTGTGACTGGAGCTGCCAACGCAGCTGTGGCTGGAACTCCGTGTGTCTCTGGTTTCTTCGGCAATGTGTTTTCAGAGATACACTATGAAATCAATGGTGTGGAGGTGGATGGTATACACAATCCTGCAGTTACCAGCCTAATGAAGAATGCTGTTACATTTGAACGTGATGAATGGACCAAGATGGAAGGAGCTGGCTACAAGTTTAGCCAATCTCATGAATTAACCGATTTTGCTGCCAATGGAGCTGACACTACAATCATGGATGTGCCTTTGAGATACCTGCTGGGCTTTGCCAAAGACTATAGACAGATTTTACTCAATGTGAAACAAGAGCTGGTGTTGAGGGTCAGCCCCAACTTTCATGACTGTGTGAATGTTGCTGCTGCCAATGTAGCAATCACGAAGCTTCTATGGAGAATGCCTTATGTGGAAGTGGCAGATGATGTGAAACCGCATCTGCTACAGATTGTACAGAGTGACACACCCATCAGTATACCATTTAGACATTGGGAGTTGTATACCTATCCAACTTTACCGCAGACAAAAAAGCATACATGGACTGTCAAGTTGACATCACAGCATGAAAAGCCACGATACATTGTGGTTGGGCTACAGACTGCAAGACGGGGTGTGGCAGCAGCCAACAGTTCTCGCTTTGACAAGTGTAATATGAAGGATGTTCGAGTGTTTTTAAACAGCAGATACTACCCATATGAGAGCATTGATGGTGATGATAATTGCATCTACAACATGTACACAGCTTTCAATGGAGTCTACAACCATGGTAATGCTTGTGCAAGCAATCCTCTGTTTGAAAAGAGTGCCATTGGTAATGTAATAATAATGTTGTTTGCTTTTGATTGCTCCCGTCAAAATGAGTCACTCAAAACTGGAAGTATCGATGTGAGGATTGAGTTTGAAGCAGCTGAAAACATTCCAGATAATACAACTGCCTACTGTATGATGATTCATGAGATGACTAAAGAGTATCAAGCAATGTCAGGCCTTGTACTGTCGGCATAAAAAAGATATATAGTCAGTGCACAGTGATAAATTGCTCAGTTGAGCTCAAGACAATGAATCTGCCAGTCATGTCAGGATACAGAGGACTCTTTATGGAGGAGGGGGAGCTGTCTTCGCATGAAGGGGAGGACGTGGTGGGTTGTGTTATTGGTGGGCAACCACTGATGAAGGATGCTTCTACAAGTACAACTGGACTCAATGATGGCGACTCCTACATTACAGCAGAAAGTGGTGTAGATGACTGGCCATTGAGTAGAGCTGAAAACATTTTTGGACCACTACCACTATACCTGATGAACTTTCAAGGTTTTGAAGGTTTGGACAACAAGTTTATTGTGAAGGAGATGGCTATCCTGGAGCAATATGATGAACATCATGTGACTACTCATCACAACTTTTTCAAGCCTCCCTACTCCGAGTCTCTGCTCAAGACTAGCAGGTGAATCATCACCAACAACTGTATATATCAAGCTAAACATGAACTCAGGTGGTCAGACTGTGGGACAGAACATCTTCCCTATTCGGCTTTGAAGGAAATTGTGTGTGGAACAGTTGGAAGGTGGTTGGATCAGAACCAGCAGCATCCAATTAAAATCTTTGTCCATGGATATAAGCAGATTACTCTACTGGATACAATGCTACAACTGAACAATGTGGAGTACCTGGACCCATCATTACCATATTTCTTTCCTGCTACACCTGATTTGGAGTTGCTGATTAAGAAGATGGATGGCATATACTGCCCAGAACATCATCTACTCAACTTTATTGACATGGTGCGGAACAAGCTATCATCTTTAATGTTTGGAGATCGGTCAACCAACAACATCAACAACACTGATGTATTGTCAAATACACAACTATTTTGCTCATTGAAAGTTGTTATTGCTCTACATGAATGGATTAACAGAATTTTGTTAGAAGATAGAACCTTTTGTCACAAATTTTTCAATGCTGTTAATACTCATTTGCATTATCACTAAAAATAAATATTGTAATCAACTCTATGCTCTATCATTTATCCTCCTCACTCCTCTTAGAGTAAAGTGCACACTATTTGTTCACATGGAGCTATTGCACAATGTTATGCAATTGTATTACGTCATACAGACCTATTGAAACAGGAATGCTTGTTGACTGAGTTGAAATAGGTTAGAGTTGAGATTAGATGAACTAAGCCAACCTAACCTAATTTAACTCAGTCCTATGCTTCACTCGTTCCTCAGGAATATCTATAGTAAAAAGCAAAAAAGATATCCATCATGGTGTAATGGTAATCTAACCAGCACTTACCTGTCTTATAGATGTGTTGTAGATGCCCAGTTTTCATAGTATCCTACTGGGATTCGAACCCAGGACCTCTAGTATGGAAAGCCGCAATGCTAACCACTACACCATAATGGATATCTATTAACTAGCTTCAACTGTATGCTAATCTCTGTCTTGACCTAGAGGAAACTTCTATATTGATGTGCAAGATTCTGAGCTACTATTATTATCTATGGGATGAGGTGTTGAACACTGAATTAATGAAACTCTCAATCAATGGTTAACACACAAAATGAGGTTTATTTCATACATGTTTACATCATTACATGACAGTTAGTTTTAGACAGTGGATCAGCCAATGAGAGTTTATTTCTTTATTATAATATTACAAATGGTTATACATTCAATATTATTTGACTTTCTTGAACAGTAGTTTTAGACAGTGGATCAGCCAATGATGGTCTATTTCTTTATTATCATATCACAAATCGTTATACATTCAATTTTATTTGACTTTCTTGAACAGAAGTTTTAGACAGTGGATCAGCCAATGATGGTTTATTTCTTTATTATCATATTACAAATGGCGATACATTCGATATTAATTTTAATCCCTGAAAAGTCTCAGTCTATGAGTATTTCCTGTCGAGTACACAGCAATTTTGTACCCGCTCATGTCTACCAGCTCAGCAGTAGTGACACTCTTGAACATTGTGTTGGTGTATTGAGATGGCGCAAATACTCATAGTATTTCATGCTCTCTTTCAAGGTCGATTGTGATTCTCTCTTCATATCTAGTTATAAGTCTCCACACCGCCTTCATGTCATACAGCTGTCCCTGCTTCAGGTCCTTCATGTAGCCAAATATTAATGGTTTTATGTCGTCTCCATCAACAAAGATTTGATTTGCGGTTGCTGACCCACTGGTAGAGCTAATGGCTGGACCGCTGGCAGAGGTATTGGCTGGACCACTGACAGAGCTGTTAGCACCCTCAATGTTTGACATCAGCAATTCAAAATATTCATTGTTTCAACAATCAGTTATTACAATAATACTTTCCAATATCATACAGCAAACTTATTGGTGATTCTTTATCACCATCTGGTATCAATGATGTCCACCAGCTATAGCTTGTTAGCAGATGTTCATCCCTATCAAGATTGAGGTTAATGTCTTGGTACAGTCGTTTCAGCATGAAGGTGAGATTCAGACATCTGCAATACCATACATCTCCTAGTCTTACTGGCTCTCTACTGAGGTGGCAAGGGGGTACATGTAGAATTCTCAAGGATAAATGACCTATAGTGTTAGACATTGTTATAGCATTTTGATATGCTCAACCATATGATTGATGAGGTAGATTCATGGCTTCAACTAGCCTGATGAGTCCTTCCACTCTATGTCTCAGATCCTCCAGGTAGACACGTTCTCTATACTCCTCGATTCTGTAATCAGCAATCACAATTGTAATTATAGTAGTTGTAATATTTGATAGTCATAATCTTCAGCAGAGACTCTTTCCTCCAAATAGTCCATATAGTCTACAAAATAATGATCATTCATAGTTATATAGCGGTTTAATACCTCCTCCACCTCAAAGTTATCTTCTAAACCTAAGTAGTCCAGCAAGAAGGGCTCCCTTGTTACTATCGAGTATGACATGTAATGTAAATTTTTTTGCAGGTCAGAACACCAGCAGGGTACATCATCCAAGCAATTAAATGGTTGGAGGAGATGTATACTCATACAATAGGGTAGATGATGACTTGGGTAAATAGTTTTTCTATGCACGAATCTATATTCTACCAGGACATCAATTGCAGCTAAGTATTCCTCTTCATTGTAGGCACTCTTCTTCATCATTATTATCAGATCTCTCATGTTGAAACGTTTGTTGACTGTTGACATCAAATCTCGAGTTTGTGTGAGAAAGGCGTTATTAGTTGGGATTTGATATAGATCATATTTTATGCAGTTTGGTAGCTGATCAATGTCTACACCATAGTAAAGAGCTTCAACAGTTGCACACTGTGCCAATTTGTAGAGGCTGGGAGGGTCTGGCATTCAGTAAAAATTGAATTCAAATGTTATTTTATTGTACATAATATATAATACTGACTAGAATAGATAACCATCACTGTTGTTGATACTGTGTCAAACCATCATACAGTTGGTTAGGGAGTAACATATTGGGAGCAATGGTTGGGGAATAGTTTGCAAATGGTACACCACCATACTTATCCCTTTAAGAGATCTCTTCTGGTAGTAGACAAGGAGTTTCCACACTTGTCCCAGCTGCTTCATCCAACCAATCCTCTTTATCCATTTCATAATCTAAAATCTCCTTGGCAAGTGGGGGACTGCCTGCTTGCTGTTGTCTGTCTCTGAAGGCAACTCCCCACTCAGGGTTGTGAGGAGGAGGTGGATCATCCTCAGGTTTACAATGCAGTTGAACCTGAGGATGATCCACCTCCTCCTGAGGATCCTGAGGATCAACTATCTCCTCCTCATTCTCCCACAGCTCGATCCGGGCTAGGGACTCCAATTCTTGTGAAGGGGAAGCTGGCATTGTAGTCTGGTTTTGACCAGAATTCAGCAATTTCCAATTCCTAAGGTTCTCCTCTAAGTTTGCTAGCTCCCAGTTCTCAAGAGGCGTGGGAGGCATGGGAACTCTAGGGATCACCCAGTTCCTTGTGGAAGTTTGCATTATTGGATCCTGCGGTGAGGTCAATTTGTGGGATGAGGGGCTACTGCCAAATTGAAGCCATCTTGGCCTCGGCTGGTGGGATGATTGCCAGCTGTGTCGGGTTGATTGTTGATTGTGGGATGGCTGCTGTCGGTGGGGTGACTGGCGGCAGTGGGGTGTCTGGTGGCAGCAGTTGGATGACTGGTGGTGGCAGTTGGATGATTGGTGGCAGTTGGATGATTCGCGGTGGCTGGATGACTGGTGGCTGTGGTGGGGTGACTGGTGGCGGCGGTTGGATGACTGGTGGTGGTGGGGTGACTGGCGGCAGCGGTTGGATGACTGGTGGTGGCGGTTGGATGATTGGCGGTGGTTGGATGATTGGCGGCGGCTGGATGACTGGTGGCAGTGGAGTGACTGGTGGTGGTGGTTGGATGATTGGCGGTGGCTGAATGACTGGTGGTGGTGGTTGGATGACTCGCGGTGGTTGGATGATTTGCGGCGGCTGGATGACTGGTGGCAGTGGTGGGGTGACTGGTGGCGGCGGTTGGATGACTGGCGGCGGTTGGATGATTCACGGCGGCTGGATGACTCGTAGCGGTGGTGGGGTGACTGGTGGTGGCGGTTGGATGACTGGCGGTGGTGGGGTGACTGGTGGCTGTGGCGAGATGAGGAGCTGGCTGACAAATGAGCTGACCCCTGGATTATTTGTGTGAGGTGGCTCATAATGGCTGAAGCAGGACCCATCATCACTGTGATGACTCCATTAGACTGTGATGACTCCATTAGATATTGCTCTCAGCCATCTTCAACAAAGCAATGAGTGGTTAGGTTCTGAAATGGTATGATAGGTTAAGGAATGGTTAGGATAGGTTAGGTTGGGTTTGGTTAGGTTCGGTTAGGAAAGGTTAGGTTTGATTAGGCTTGGTTTGGTTGGGCTAGGTTCAGTAGGAATGGGAACTAATAATGAGTTTGCTTGATATTGAGCCAGCCATCGATCCATCTGCAGCAGAACCTGCATTTTCTTGCTCCTAGCATGCAAAAAATGCATGCTAGGTGCAGGCAGGGCAGGAGAAGGCAGGAGTTATCCACTTCCCTGCATACAGGCATACAGAGCATACACTCACAAAATGATGACGATAATCTGGCTCTTCATCACTGTTATCATCGTCATCAACTTGTGAGCTCATGTTCTGCATGCTGAGTTTCCGGATGTAGACATTGCTCCTTAGGAATGACATCATCCTCCTCTCTTCATAGCTACCTTACTGATCTTGATTGGCAGGGGCTGAGGATTGGGCTGGGGTTGAGGATTGAGGTCTACTCCTTTCCAATGTGGGGGATGAAGGTGGTGAATCAGTATTGGTATCAATGTCTAGGATTGAGGGTCAGATGTTTGGGTGTGTCGGGGATGGAGGTTTATAGGTGTTTATATGGAATGTTCTAGGGGATGATGGTCGGGAGCTGTATGGTGGGGGTGGGGAATGTGAATGGGGTCTAGAATCTACTTCATGAAAGGGGGGAAGGTGGGATGGGTGCTCCTGATCATTAGAACCATTGCTGCTCATGTCTGAAAACAACATACACACCTTCATCACTATCAATGTCAAACATACTGTGGGGACAGCCTAATTCTATGGCAAAGACTTGTTATACGTTTTTTAGGTTAGGATGAATTACAACCACCAACTCTATGTATAAGAACTTAATTCACAATTAAACTCTCAACTTGTATTGTACTCTATGTATTGGAACCTAATTCACAATTAAACTAGTCATTTTTGAATTTAATTGACAGTCTCAAACCACCTACTTCAAAATTCAACTCAAATTTTTCTTTGAATTTAATTGTCAAATCAGGAATAGAATATAAATATATATAGCTATAAAATGCACAGGTACTCACTCTTAGATGATGATAAAGATGAAAGTAATCCAAAACAAATACACAGAAATCACACACACGTACTGGTGGCAAGACTGCACAAGACACAATGTCCAACTCCTTGCAGAACAACTTCTTTCATAGCCCCCCAGTTAAAGATCCCCAGTGATTTATTTTTCATTTATTCCCGATTTTATGTATTTTTTTTTTAATTTTTTCATTCATTTATTTTATTTTTTTTTTCTTGACTTGGGTGACCTTGAGGTTAGGTTTGGTCAATTTGGGTGACCTTCAGGTTAGGTTTGGTTGACTTGGGTGACCTTGAGGTTAGGTTTGGTGGACGTGGGTGACCTTGAGGTGAAGGGCGACTCTGGCACACTTGTGTGCCAGAGTCGCCCTTTTGTTACTACTAATGCACATACTGCCTTTTAAAAATACTTGGTGCTAAGCAAGAGGGCCGTAACAGACATACTCTGCTCTTTTGCTTAGCTAGCTCTTCCTTCATGGTAGCTAGCTCTTACTTGGTGCTAAGCAAGAGGGCAGTAAGTGACATATACTGCTCTCTTGCTTGGCATGGTCTTCCTTTATGACGATGAGCTAGAAGTTGTAATGGCAGTATGTGACACACACATAATGCTTAATAAGCAAATTTCCTATTCAAATTATACAGCTTCTCTAATTCTACATTTGTTTGTGTTCCCATATAGGTTGAAAAATAATTTATTTATTAATTAGAAAAAACATTCTGATATCTGAATTCAGATATATTCTGCATTAGTAATCTTGAAAACTAAACTATAAAATATTTTTTCATTATCATGTGTGATGCCGTAATCTGTCGATAAGATAGCCAATCACTACCTTCATAAACAAAGCCATTGTGCAAGACAGGTGGTTGATGGTGACGTCAGCACAGGTAGGGCTCCTACACCAATAAGAACACTAGCTGATATTACACCAACTTCACCAACTCATCATAAAAATTTATATTTTCTTTTATGTACAGTCGGCTCTGGAAAATGAATAGTGCAGGTACCGTCATCACACCAAGATGAACAAACCCCTCTCTACAATGAGCTCGGGAAGGGAGACTACAAATCAGTCTGATACATGTTTTTTGCATTCTCAGTAGCCTTACACTAGAGGACTTATGACCCTAGAGTAAGGTCTCTCGACTCAAATGACTTCGGATGAATGCAAAATAGACTGTTCTCGGTACCTTAGAACTCACACACAGTCTCAATCTGCGTATCCAAAATGTGCCTTTACTGATTTTTGATTAAATTTTCATAATGCTTTTCTCCCAATCCGGATTCTCATCAATCGTAAATCCTAGAAAAATCTCAGAATGACTTACAGCTCCTGTAGTATTTCTTCTCATATAATCTAATACAAAATCTCTTATTTTTCCTTCATAAATGCATGAAATATTAGCAGTACACTAATCCTGAGTAGTTTCAGAAATAGTTTTCGATTCGTTTCTCAGTACTTAATATAAATTTGATTCAAGACAGATATTAATGTTATCAGCAAAGAGAAAACTCTGTACTGATGGATTTGATAAAACATTGGGCAAGCCATTCATATGAATGATGAACAGGATTGGACCAAGAATTGATCTGAATTGAATGTTCCCTGAGGAACACCATGCTTCACAGGTATAGTAGATACCCTGACTCTTTCCTATCACAAGAAACCTTTTGAGATCGACCACATAAATACGACTGCATTAGTGACACAGCCCCCTCCTTGAATCTATAGATCTTCAACTTTTTCAGTAGAAGAGTATGAGAGACAGTACTGTATCGGATGCTTTTGATGAATCATATAGTCTTACATTGACGCAAGCTCCATTATCTAGACCAAGAATACAATCACTGATAGAAGAAATATCATTCAATCTATAAGTATTAAGTAATTAACATTTTGTTGATAACTTTGGTGTAAACGCAGCTATAGCAATTGCTATCACAAGTATTATTATTTACTATGTGTATGTTACAGACAGACAATAGACAGGCTTAATGGGAGCAAGTAATATAGAACTTTATATAAATTAAATATGTTATGTATTATTCGGCTGAAATCAAGTGTCGGTGCATAAATGACAGTGAGATAACTTCCAAATAGCATTAGCTTTTTTAAATAAATGGAAAAATTACAGAAATAGCATGCAATTAATTCCAGCTGACTAAATGATAAATCAATTTTTTTCCTATGAACTTTCAATTTTGTTTTCATATTCTGGAAAAGGACGAAGAAGTGAGTCAATTTTGTTGTCCAACAAACTTGACCTGTAAAAAGGTTCAAAGAATGTGTGTTCAAAATTTGAAGCTGATTGATCAATTCTCTCTAAATTTATTTTAGAACATACGAACAGACGGACAAAGACTTTGGCCTTCAGAAAGTCGAAAGTGAGAACTTGCTAACGCTCATTCAATCATTTGTGTACTGTAACAGTTGATGTCTGAAATAATAATGCTACATCGATTGTTGCTGAATCGGAAAGATGCTAAATCCCAATTTAGATGGTGCATATACTACTTTCGTCACTGCCCTACAGTTCAAAAATTCTCAGCTAGATGAGCCGATGAATGATTCTGCCTTAGCGAATATAATCTTGAATAAGCTACCTTTCCGAGTCAGAATGGCACTTGCCACCCAACCAATAACAGGTTGTAAACACCTGATAAACCATTTATATGGTATACAATCTGTGATGGCAATACCAAATCACCGCTCAGATAAGTCTTATATGCAAAAAAAGTATAATTCAAATGTTGATTGGTACACCAGCCAAGCTTATGAATCGGTACCATATGATTGCCCCCAAACGACCCCTCGTTTTGAGCGTCGCAACAATCAGAAACAAAGTAACAACTACAATAATGGAAGTTTTCAGAATCGTCCAACAAACCATTATTCACAACAAGCAAACTGAAGAAATTATTATGATGGCCATGATCGATTGAACTGGATATACTCACAATAATTACAACAGAAATTATAAACCGCCACCACAACAAATAAGTACAAACTATACATTAGCGCATTCGTTCAGACTAAGCCAACAAAGAACACAGAACCCAACACCAGATAACCCACAACCAAACACAGAGAAGACTACATCTAAACAATTATGACTATATGATACCCCCGATACCACCAACATAAGTTCAGGGAAAATAGATGAAGAAAATAAAGATACTTCAGCCTCATATACTACCTTTGTGGACGATCTACCGGAAATATTATTGGAAGAACCAGAAAAAGAATGCAGGATGTCCAACACACAGATGCAAGCGTATATTGATATCAAATTATATGGATTTAAGATTCAAGCATTAGTAGATAGTAGTTCACAATGTAGTCTTATACAAGCGGATGTATTTCAGTGTGTAAAAAAAAAAAAAATTAACTACTCTACCGCTAACAAATGTATATGTATCAGTCATCAGTCCAGGATGGCGAATACATATAGCCACCCAATGTTGACTAGAAATAGACCTTCAACAACAACGATTCCCTCATACGTTTCTTGTATTACCTGTATCCAGTCCACACTTAATAATAGGCACAGATTTTCTCCAACATTTCCAAGCCTGCTTAAATTTCCAAACATTGAAATTTCACGCTTTTACCAAACCTGAATCACATGAAGTTATAGTACCACTGGATCTGGAGAAACGCACTGAAGAAGTCACGGAGATACACTTCGCTCATTACATGGAAGGCGCGCCGAGGATGTGAGGTATCCATGAGATCAAGAATGCTATGGAGCATATAGAAGTATTGAGTCTAACAATTTAGAACCAGGTACAGCCAGGATCAGACTCTAATACCAAAGCCTTATTAGAGATTTTGATAAATAAGATCCATCAGCAGACAGATTGGCACCCTGACATAAGGAATGAAATAAATTCAAGTATTCCATAAAAATGCAGACGTTTTTTCTGTACAACCTGGACTAGCTACTCACTTCGAATGCACACTCAAAGTTAAGCCACATGACACTTACTTTCGCAAATCATACCCCATACCATTCACCTATCAACCGGCCGCTATAGCAGAAATCACCCACATGGAACAACTGGGAATCATTGAAGAATCAACAGCACCTTATAGTCTACTGATTGTGTGAGTAGCAAAGAAAGATGGAACAGTAAGACTATGTCTAGATGCCCGTGCTTTGATCTGCATACTGGATGACGATCGAGAAGGACTCAACCAGATTGAACAAGTGATGCAAACATTTCATGGCAAAACAGTATATTCAACGGTAGATAAAAGCGCAGGATACTGGCAAGTCCAGGTAGCACCAGAGTTGCGTGATCATTTATCATTTTTGTTCAATGGACGTAACTACAGGTTCACTCATTTAGCATTTGGACTGCGAAATACTATGGCTATATTTATACAATGTCTAAGACAGGCACTAGGCGACGATATCGGAGACTATTGCATGCTATACGCGGACGATGGAATGATAGCCTCACAAAATATACGCGAGCATTGCCATCATCTGAAAACAGTATTTGGTAGATTGATCAATTGCAAATGGAAATTGAAGCTATCAAAGTGCAAATTTTTTGCAAAGTTAAATACCTAGGACATATAATTACACCCACCGGCATATCACAGGACCCTAATAAATTAGAAGCTGTCCAACATTTTCCATCACCGATCAACTGCAAACAACTACAAAAATCTATTGGATTTCTACAGTTCTACTGCCGCTTTAACAAACAAATGTCCCACTACACCGCCCAACTCAGTCACATATTATCCAGCACCAAACCTTGGAGATGGGCCGATAATGAAGAACTCATATTTCAACAACTAAAAGAAGCATTCTTTAACTCTGTTGTACTGAAACATCCTTATCTGAAAAAACGTTTTTTCTTGAATGTCGATGCCTTGGTTTATGCGATAGGTGCTGAGATTTTCCAAGAGGACGATCAAGGAGAGAAAGGAGTGTTGGCGTTTCTCAGTAAAACACTCAATTCAGCACAGCATTGATATTCTGTAACTGAGAAAGAATTGTTAAGTATTGTTGAAGTATGCACCAAATGCCAAACATTGTTACTCTGCAATAAGATATTCATCAACACAGACCACAAAGCCTTAACCTTCTCTAAAACTGCCAAGTTGAATCACAACCGCTTGTCTAGATGGTGTCTTGCACTTCAAGAGTATGACATCGAAACGACCCATTTACTGGGAAAGAAAAACCAGACTGCCGACTTCCTATCTAGAGAAATAGATGTCACATATTGTCAAGATATCCACCTAAAGTATTTTGCTGTAAATGATCAATAAAGCATACCATACCCCCCCAATATCCAACCACGAAATCATACTGCCATCCTGACCCCTGAGAAAATCTGCATTGCCCAACACGAAGACGCAAAACTGTCCCAGATCCGCGAATTGATGGAAGAAGGAGCTACTGAACTGCCCAACTACCTGTACACCCGCTACAAAGGATTTATGTTCCACCGACTGGCTAAAAATAATCATGACTGGCGCATAATGATTACCCCAAGCATAGAAATGGATCTAATAAAAGAAGCCAATGAACGTATCTGACATTTTGGAACAATGAAGACCCTCCACATGCTGAAGGAAAGTTGTTATTTTAAAAACATGCATAAAAAGGTGGCCAAAATAATAAAAGCTTGTGATATATGCCAGAAAGATAAATATGCACAATACCACGTCAGATGCAAAATGAATCCTATTCTACCTAGTGCACTATTGGAATTAATATCATCAGATATATATGGTCCATTACCTATGGCCCAATATGGAATGAAATGCATATTCGTTCTTACATGTATTTTCTCAAAATATACAATGTTATTTCCCATAAGTGAATTAACAGGAGAAGCCTTGGCCCAATGTGTAACAGGAAGATGGACTAATGAAGTGGGAAAGCCTAAACGTATCCTATCTGATAATGCAACCTATTCCTGTAGCAAGCAGTGGAAAGAAATACTTCACCTGGCTGATATCAAATGGTCGAGAACTTCTCTTTATAACCCCAGCGCTAATCCCGTAGAGCAACATATGGCAGACATCTCTCATTTTATGCGGACGTACTGTTATGCAAAACATCAACAATGGGTTAAATATTCATCATTTCTAGAAGAATGTTACAATAATAGCCTTAATGGAAGCACTGGCCATATGAAATCATTTTTGGTGGAAGGAATGATACATTTATCAAAAAATTAATTGATTTTCCAACCTCAGAAGTAAACAGGCCTAGAAATTCTAATATCCATCATCTAGTCAGATTGAAACTAGAACAAGCGGCCAATAACAGGAAGAGATATCATGACCAAGCTCACAAAATATTTTCATATGAAATTGGAGATGAAGTTTTAGTAAAAAGCCACCGATTATCAAATGCATTGGAAAAGGTAACACGTAAATTCTTTTCAATCCATTCAGGGCCATTCACCGTTGTAGCCATATCCCAACACAACACAGTTCAATTGCAGGAAAAAGAAGATACGAGCACTGTCTGGTGGGAAAACGTAGCCAATGTAAAACCATATCACAGAATTTGAAGCAAATTTAATAAAAAGACAAATGAAAACAATATTATCAACCAAATACTGACCTGTCTCAATAAACTTAATATTGAAATATCACCTCATGTGAAGCTTTGGATTCATGTCATATGTGAATGAGCCCACACGAATTTCTAACACATCAAATACATGCATAGATCACCTTTTCTTTAGATATACAGCCACTAAAAATAGTTTCAATCCAACAACTAATGTTTGCAATAACGGAATTACCGACCACTGCACTATTAAAATATATCAACCTATGTACAAATAGACTAAATCAGTCATTATCTCAGGCTAGGAATAACAAGAAAATTAGGGAGATTGATTATCAAGCGCTTTCCATCAGGCTACAAGAGGTTGACTGGACTAGCGTTTATAATCAATCACAGGTAGACCTTGCTTTCAATCAGTTTATCGAAATTTTTAAGGATTGTATCAATGCTGTTAGCTCTGATAAACTCATAAAGGCGCGGAGATTAAACGAACACAAACCGTGGCTGACCTCCAATTTACTAAATCGAGTTGAAATAAAAAATAAACTGTATAAAAAAACAAAAAAACAACCACATAATATCAGATTAAATAATCACTACAAACAATACAGAGATAAATTAAAAGCTGATATAGACGATTCCAAAAGTAAATATTTTCAGGATACATTTAACAATTTGGGAGGTAACTCTAAAGATAGCTGGAAATTGTCAATTCATTAATCAGGGAAAATAAAAGCGACAAGAAAATAAAGCAAATTGTCAATAATAATGGGGAAGCGATCGAGGACGAGGTTGGAATTGCCGATGAACTCAATAAACACTTTGCTCTAGTATCATCCACAAGAAATGTTTTAGATGGGGAGGGCCCTCTGGAACCAAGGAATTCAGGATTAGTAGACAAGCTATTTCCTCAACAAGTAAAATATCCAGGTTCGATGGTCTTTTTTCCTATTACAGTCTCAGAGGTCAAGCAACAGCCATGTCAATGAGATCAAGAAAAGCTCCTGGATTTGACAATATTAGAGCTGAGTTGTTGAAGAGTATGATAGAACACCTGGCTGACGTACTGACGTATTTATATAATCTAAGTCTGAGCTCTGGTATTTACCCTACACAACTAAAAACTGCAATAATCATACCATTATTCAAATCAGGAGATAGAAAAAACCCCAACAACTATAGACCCATTGCACTTTTGTCAGTTTTTGCCAAATTATTGGAAAGGCTGGTACGAGTTAGGCTAGTTAGTTTCTTATCAAAGAATAAATTTTTCAGTAAAAATCAATTCGGTTTTCAGAAAGGACGTAACACTGAAGATGCTATGCTCAAACTAACGTCAGAAATATACAATGGTGTGAATAATAGTAAAAAATGTGCAAGTTTATTTATTGATATAAGGAAGGCATATGACACAGTAGAACATAAAATTCTAATGAATAAAATGAATAACGCCGGCATAAGGGGAGTATGTAACAAATGGTTTGCAAGTTTCCTTGCGGACAGATCGCAGCAAGTGAGAGTAGGTGACGCATTAAGCTCCAAGAGATACTCATCCTGTGGCGTTCCGCAGGGATCAGGATTATCAGCCGAATTATTCCTGATCTATATAAATGATTTGTGCGAAGGAAACCTTATTGGATCGCTGACAGCATTTGCTGATGACACAGCTCTGAGCTACTGTGCTGAAACTAAGACTCAGCTGACCCAAATGATTACAAGCAATGTATGCCGTTTGAACCTGTGGTTTCAAATTAACTCCCTCGAGATCAACGCTAAAAAGTCAAAAATTATCGTCTTCCAACTAAAATCTAAAGCAGAAAACACACAAACTCTAGCTATTCCCTCTCATACCGATAAGTGCAAAAATCTTGACATAGACTGCAACTGTGACAGAATTGAGGAGTCTGAGTCTGTAAAATACTTAGGCGTAATAATCGATTCCAAGCTCAGCTGGGCACACCACATACAAAAATGAGAGAAGAGTTAAGGGTGACATGTAGAAAATTATATTTCATCCGCAAACTCTGCCCTAAGCACTTGCTGAGAACGCTATATTTTGCACTTGTCGAGAGCAGGCTGCAATACGGAATAACGGTTTGGGGAGGTGCATACTTTTCTGTTTTAAAACCAATCTTAACTGGGCAAAAATACATAATTCGCACTATAGCAAACAAACCTCGCTTAACAAGTTCACTGCCGCTGTTCAGGGAATGGGGCCTTTTGCCTTTGAGATACCTGTACTTCTATAAAGTATTACTAACTTTTTACAATAGGAGTGGACACCTTGTCATCCACGGCGGGAAACTTGTGGACTCTGTTCAGCGGGAAGTCTACTTCCCCCAAAACCAAACAAAGAATGCTTTCGTAGATTTTATTCCTATGTAGCCCCTAAAATATTCAACAACATACCAATCGTGGCAAGAAAGCAAACATGCTATCTAAAACTCAAAAAAGAAATTAAAAAATGGCTGTTAACAATGGATGAGATCGAAGACCTATTTAAAAAAAATATTTAAATTCACAAGCTAAGATTACACCCATAAGCCACAATACACAAACAGAATTATAATTAAATGATAAAAGCTTGAAAGGTACGGAACGAGCTATTTTCTTTTCTTTCTTTCTCACGCTTGCTTTTGTTTTTGACAATAACTGGCAGAGCCGCTTTTCATCATTCATCTCTCTCTTTTCATTTTCAACATAGATTAATGTTCATTGTCATAACCTCATTCTTCATATTCTCTTGAAAAAAAAAAACTTTCAGTTTTACACTACAATATTCTACTAGACATAAGGTAGCACTGTCTCCATCATTCACTTTCATTTTTTATTCAAATATTAATAACTTTTGTAAAAATTACGACTGTAAGCTCTTTTGTTAGAATATTTACATTTTATGGTTTAAGTTATTTATTTTTAATTGATTGCATCAAATAAATATACAAATGGACTTTGATGGCAACTCCCAAAATAGAATTTTTCTCGGGAGTGTCTTCTCAATAGAATAATTATTTCTTGTAGTAATGTTGTGTTGTAATGAATGCTTATTGAGAAATAAAATTATTATTATTATTATTATCATTATTATGTCACCAAATTCAATTTTTAATCAGCTCCAACCGATAGAGGCCTGTAACAAACCAAAGAACAATTTTTAATTATGTGTTTTCTCTCTAAGCATCGTTTAAAAAAGGCCACAAGATTGGATATGTAGAATAAAATAAGATAATTACCTTCAAATGTGGAAATTACAGAAATTGGGTTAACTTGAAACAAGAATGAGAATCAATAGCAAATTGTGACATAAGAAGTACAAATCTGGGAAAGGTATTTTGGATGGCCAATGCCATCCAAATCAAGCATGTAGCCCTATCAAACATATGTTTGTGAGAATAAATTGTTCCCAAAACTATTTATGTTATTTATTGTATCAGATAATGTTATATATATTTATTTAGATGTTTTATATCATTATCATTGTTATTAACACGTTGTTACCAAAAAACCTCAAATGAAACCAGTTACCATATGAAGCCCAAAACCCAGGATAGCAAAAGAAAAATTGTACCTGTATCTAGAGAATATTATTAAAATAAGAGACCTAAAAATTGTAAATGATGTATGAGCCCATAATTGTTACTCGAAAGTATTTTTAGAGATTTATTGAGTAAGAAACAAAATGTTTGTTGTGTGGAAAGTAAGTTGGTATCACTGCCGAGCAGCAGATTTGAAGATGTTGCATTATGGTTAGAGAAGGGAGAAATGGATTCAAGATGTTATATTTATGATATTTTTTATTTGTTATTGTCTTGATGGAGATTTAGGGGGGCGTATGCAGAAGGAGTCTGTGAGTTGTTATGGAGTTTTGAAAGTGTTTTGGGTGGATATTTTTAGGTTATGTTGATGTGTTAAGGGAAGAATTTGTATTAAAAACATTGTTGATTCTCAAAATATTTTGAATTCCAATTCGGGGGTGTTATGTTATAAATTAAATTTGATAAGCAAGCAAAATTGCTAAATGAAAGGATTTTATAGGTCTCGAGCAAACAGCTGCTCTATTATCGCCGGGTGCAATAGCAACAAATGAAAGATTAGATCCCCTGGCTACAATTAGAACAGCCAAATAGAAAAGAATTTTATTTGCTATTTATTATATTATATAAAATATTGGAATTTGAGGTTAGGCTATAATACTTACTGGTCGGCAACCTAATAATAGATCAAGCCATGTAATTTGAAATCTAGCCAGACACCTTGGCAAATTTTTGTTGTAAACAAATAGTATCAATCTAGAGGATTTGGTAACCACATGGCATGCTATTGTAAATGGAAAAACAACTTAAAAAGTTTATAAAAATTCATTATATACAATGAGCATGTACAAAGCACCTAAATAAATAAAAATATCAAGGAAGTATGTATATTCAGTAGGCGCATGGATACATTTGTGAATTTTGGATGAACCAATCAAATTGGAGTACTTGATGGGCGGCAATAACGAGCTGATTCAAATATAACCATAGATATAGATAAGAATATATGATAAGAATTTATAAGTTATCACTACTCAGTTTATATATCGGATGTAATCTGAGTAATTATGAAATATAATACCCAAGCTATAGCTATGTTAGGTAATAACCTAACAGATTGGCATGGACTATTTGATTTTTATAATGGCATAGTAACTGAATATTTAAATGTATGCAAATTTGGAAGATGGAAATAGGATTTTAGAGAATAGGGTTGGATCTTGCCCACTTGCTTGCCAGACACCGCCTTGGAACACCACCAAATTTTGTAGAGCACAAGTCCCCTTTTTGTTAAATTGTATGTTTGAGAAATTGGATGTCTAAATTCATTAATCAATTTTTTAAAAGACTTTGTGATGCTGTATTAAGGCAAAAGTCATTAAGATATTTATTTATTCCCTTGGGGAAGATGACTTTGGCCACCAGAAAATCCAGGATGACAGGAAATTCAGATTGCCACCATCATCTTGGGAATTTCAGCATGTGAGTGAAAATTATCGAAATATATGAATTTAGGGTGCCCTCAGTGCTTTGAGTGAAATAAAAATATAAAAAGCTAGCTCGTTGGAAGGCTATAAATATCAAAGTTGATATGGAACTTGTGCAAGTCTTAAAATGTACAAAAAACGTATTTTACTAGTTAAGAACTATATCAAATTTATATGTCTAAGGATGCACAGATGAAAGGAATATTTGAATTCAATGTTGTAATATTCTATCTGTATACGTATTAATGTTGTATATATATGCTCTCTCCATCATTGATTTTGTTAGAAAATTATAAAGATATAAATGTAGCTCATGTTCACTGGATAAATTGATTTATCTAATTCCACCAGAGGCCAAACTTAAGCCCTGAGATATATACTGATATATATATATATATATATATATATATATATTGTCACATTATTTTTTATAATTAAATAACGATTAGCCTCCAGCTTGGCATCAATCGGTAGAGCATGAGAATTATTTCAATAATTATAAAATCTGATCGTGGTTTTACTAGGATATAATCCCATAAAAATCTTTATAGGCCCAGACATGAGCTTTCACAATAATACTGATAATTTATAAAAAAATATATATATATAATATAGAACTTATATCCTATAATATTGAGGAATAAAATTAATTGTACACCATAAAAATTTCGATACATATATTAACAAATATCTAAAAAAATAAGTCAAAACAAAATATATAGAGCGACAGAAATATATAATATAACAAGAAACGAAATCAATAAAATATCACAGGTTAATATTATTCTTTAAGTTCTATAGCACAAAACACTACCATGTGCTTTCATTTTATGGTCATATGCATTTATTTGCATGTAGCTTCGATATCAACTTGCTGATACTTATCGACTTGGACAATTCTATTACGAATATAAATTTCTTAAATCAGAGCATGATAAATTGACGAACTAATAATCCAAATAGATATTAAATTCTATGGTTTCCAATAGATTTCTTTATAATTAATATATTTATCTCAGAGTGCGAGATTTGGCACCTGACGGAATAGATAGATCAATTCATCTATTGAATCAGAGCAACATTATGTTATCACAAATTATATTGTAGAAATTAATGATCATATGAATATTGTATTAACAGCCTAGAACTTAGTATTCTTTGATTGATGTATCCTCAGACATATGAATTGACTCGTTACTATCTAATAAAATACCTTTTATACTATCTTCAAACTTGCACAAGTATTTTCACCAATTTCTTGATTCATGAAACCCTTTCGATGAGCTAGCTTTGATTCTCATTTCATTTCGAAGCGCTGAGGGCACCCTATCACTATTTCAAATATTATTCACTCATGTGCTTGAATTTTCTATGAGCTGCTGATGGTGATCCAAACTCCTGGTGATCCTGGATTATCTGGAGCTGAAGTTGTCTCTTCCAAGAGGTTAAAAAATTATTTCAAAATGGCTTTTGCTTTACATTAGCATCACAAAGTCTTATGAGAAAAATTTAGAAATTCGATTTAACTTTAAGTTATTAAAGGTATAGTAAGATATTGCGCTCTATAATTTTTGGTGACATCTCATGGTGGTCGTCGGGAGGCAAGTGTGGAAGTTCTCTCTTCTAATTTATGATTTTCATTTCCGATTTCCAAATTTACATAAAATTTAAATAATCTGTTCCTCCGCCATTCATGGCTCAAATAGACCGTACCAAACTATTAAATTATTACTTATGTTACATCTTTAATAATTTTTTTGCCTTCGGGCCATACCCAGAACATGAACTGTACAACAATAATTCATAAATTCTTATCATTTGTAGAAATATATACAAATATATTTGAATAAGCTCACTATTGCTGCCTATCAATTGCTACCATTTGATTGGTGCATGCAAATTATTATAGTATTCATGCGCCTAGTAACCTCCTACTTCCTTAATACATTTAATTATTTTTGTTTGGGTTTTTTAATATGCTTTCTACTTGCAAAGTAATTTTCTCCAGATTATAGGTTGTTTCTTATATTACAATAATTAGCCACGTGGAACGTTTAGTTCCTCAAGTAGCATACTGTTTTGTTACAATAAGTTTCTGCCAAGGTGTTTGGTCACATTCTATGTTATGCGACTCGGTCGATCATGAGGTCGCCGATCAGTAGATGTTTTATGCCTAACCTCAAATTTTCAATATTTTATATAATATTATAAGGTAGCAAAAATTATTCTCATTTCTAGTCGGCTGTTGTACGATTTAGCCATGATGCCTGATATTATCTAATCTTTAACATTATCGTCTTTGGCGATATTAGCCTATTATTTCACTTAGACCTATAAAATTCTTCGAATAGGGATTTTTATTTATCCATTCGGATTTTGAATGTTACAATATATATATATATATATATATATATATTATATATATATATATTATATATATATATATATATATATATATATATTAATATTTGAGATTTATAATTTATCAATCGAATTTTTTATTATTTTTGGAAAGAAGATATATTTGAGATTTTGTCAACAAGCAGCAGCAAGTTGACATCTGAGCTGCGTAAAATAAATGCATATGATCAATGATTTAAAAAGCACATGGTAACGTTTCGTGCTACAAAACTAGTGAGCTAATCTGTGATACTTTCTTTCTGATATATAATTTGTTCTTTTTTTTATTGTTTTGCTTGTTGCTCTATACCTTTCTATATTTATTCATTCATTGATTTTTTTTGTGTAATATATGTATTTAAAACTTGTATGGTATATCCTTTATTATTTTGTTTCCCTATTTCCATGCATGACCAATCTCATTTTCATCTATCGAGTTACCAGTATTGGAATATTAATAAGATTACTATATTCTCCACCAAATGGGTTGGTTGAGACAGCGATATACAGCCTTGATAGTCAAATCTTTGGGAATAATACGTTCCAGAGATTTGTATAAATTGTCCAATATCATTGTATACAACCAGAAGAGTCCCAAATTTATAGTATTAAGTTGTAGTGGTGCAAATTCTCGCATCTATACTTGCGGATTTCGACAAATCAGTCACAAAAATTGTGAACTGTTGGAGCAGTTGACGTCAGTAACCAGCAAGAGTGGAGAATTGCGGGAGCTCCTGAGCGAGCCAGTGAGAATTTGGTATAATTTATATTCTAAGAACCACAACCAGGGTTATATATTCTGTTACTCATGCTCTATCGACTGCAGCCAAGCAGGGCAACCCGTTATTGAAAGAAATAATGTGACAATTTCCAATAGCGGGTTTGAGTATAGCTTATATAGAAACATCCTCATATGTCTAAAAATTCAAAATCACTTGACAAAATAGAAAGAAAGAAACTTGAAGTGAATAATCACATTGTGGAGTTGTTGTTAAACCCAGGGCTGCTTGCCGGCAACTGAATAAGGAGAAAATAATTTCTCTCCTCTACCAATACAAGCACTGGCTGGGTACTCACCCAGAGCTGGCTGAGTAAGCAGAAATAAATGAATGCTCTCTTTGTTTTATTCTTCTTCCTAATGTTAATATTCATGAAATGAATAGAATTTGTCATATTATAAAAGAAAAGGAAATGAAATTTGATCCATAATTGTAAAATGCTATATTGCCAACCATTCTTATGTGGTGCAGTATTTTTGATATATAGACCGGAGCGGTTGCTAAAATCCCTGCTTTGCAGATAAATTTGCAAAAAGTTAACGCTGTCTGGCTCGCAAATATGCTGGGTTCAGACCGCAGCTCTAGCTCAGTAGTAGATGCATGAATATTCCAAATATAATAAATCACCACAGGGTTCAATGACTGGTGATCAATAATTCTTACCTTTGCTTCCGTGGAGTTATGAAAGAATACCAATAAGGAAGTCAAAAAGATAGTTGGTGACTGATTATCAGTAACCATATATTCAATCGAGAATGATGAAGATCAACTATGGTTTTTCTAGTTGATCCTTAAAACGCTCGTCATGAATACAGGTATGCACCAGTTTACCCTTTTGAAATTCCTTGGAACTTACCACGCCAGTTCTTGAAGTTCTCTGGATCATTATATGATATACTGTAGACTTAATTATGTAATTATCAGTAAGATTTTTCTGGCTGAATAGTATTACTATTATCAAAGGATGACAAGTAATAAATGCTCTAAATAATATTAATATTAATGGACTCACTGATTTTATATGCTGCAGAAGAATATTGCTTGGTACCAAGACAGCTCAAACTGTATATCACGAGATGAATTAGGAAATAATGAAAACTTCTAAGATCTTGTATGCTGACATAAAACATAAAATATATTCCCATGAAATAATATATATACAATATTTCTTGATAGATATTATTTTCTTTGGATAAATAAATTTTCCAATATTTGAATAATTATCACAAGATTTATTAACATTCACAGTATTGTGAGCTTTAAAAATATGTATATTATAGGACTCCAAGTCGGTTCAGAATTTAACAGATTGAAACCTGTTCTGTCTGTAGATTTGACAGGACATACTTTGTTCAATGAACAAAATAATAATTAATAAAAATAACAATATAATATCTCAGGCTTTATGAGTTCGTGCCGTGCATGGAAATAAGCTTCCTACATGAATCAAATAAATTCATAAAAAAGAGTTCTTATAAACTATATGATAGTATTCAACACGTTGCAAATTTCTTAAACTTGAATAAATTCATATAGCCCTTTGATCAATTCCCCAATTCACTGATGAAGGCCTGCTAATGAGCTCATTAGAAACTAATACACTCACAGTAATGATGTTCTTGTAGTTCTTGAAGAATAATTAATTATCTCCAATAATTAATTGGCCAGGTCCTTTTTGTCTCCACGGGGCTCGTGTATGGTCCAGATTTCTTATAGATTTCTATCAGTATTTAAAATATATTTACGGGAATGAATTATAGTTAAGAACTCTTTAACAACACTGAGTTCACAAATAATCAAACATTAATTACATATACTTGACATTTGAGAAGGGGATTGGCTTGATGCTTTTAGAAATTAATAGGATGAAAGAACCCTAATCTCCATGTGCTCCTCACAGGTCGAGATCACAAGCCAGAGAGAATGATTTTCAGGAAAATTTCATCTCTTCCTTGAACGATTTATAAGCTTTCCTCTGATTGGCTTTCTAATCTTAGTAAGACGTGATGTAATTGGTTACTTAAGATTCAGGGTTTCTCCAACTTTGTTATACAAAGATGAATAAAAGTTTCTTGATAAATTAATTAGGTAATAGTCTGAGAGTATTCCAATAAATAAATCTTGATATATGATGCTATAACTCCACGTCACATAATGCGCCCTCTGATTTCTGATACAAAATGATAATTCGGGAGTACCATATAGTTTTCATGATCCTGCTGGTTTTGGATCAGGAATCATGCAAGTTACAATGCCTGTTAATGGATCTAGTGAGAAACGTGTCTCTTAAAAGTTCAACAATAAGTATAATAACAAATGAATTCAATTCAAATATATGCGCCTTACTTCGGCTAATCTCCTACTACATACAATACCGAAATATAAATCATCTTCTCCTCTACACATAAACATAAACATTTTTTTTCGAATAATACTTCCGCCCCCAGCTGGAAGCGGTTCTTTGTGGCAACATGTCATCAGAATATTTTGAACATTGGTGGGGGGGTGGGGGGTTGCATGCTGGTGCACAGGTTTAGTGCATGACTGCGGTACATCATTTTTTGTTTTTATTATTGGCAACTTTTTAATCATATTTGTGTTGATGCTGTAGACTTCTTTTGGTATTGGGTTGGTCGCTAGTGGTAGATCTTTCGGGGGGAATAGTAGACTTAATATAGGTTGTTGTTTTTTATGGACTGGTTCTAATGCATGATTGATTTCTTTATTTGGTGGCGGGTTGTTGTGGTGGTGGCTTTGTTTTGGTTGTTGGTTTGCTTTTATTATATGTGCCACTGTATATGATGTGTTTACTCTATTGTGATTTTGATTATGTTTGTCCTGTTTCCTGAAATTTTTGTCCTGTTTATTATAACTATTCCAATGATCTCTGCTGTCATAATGTGCTCCTTTGTAATACTGTTTACTGTTTGGGTATTGAAACCTATTTCTGTATTGAAACCTATTTCTGTAATTATTATCAAATGATTGACCTCTGTTAGTATTTTCAGCATACTTCGCACTTTGCACATTTGCTCCAGCATTTTCTATATGATTTTCGTTATTATAAATTTGTCTGAAATTATTAGTTTGTTGAGAGTGATTAAAATTTCCTGCTCGACTATTTATGTGGTTTGGTTCAGAAGTAGCTGCTTGAATGTGGTGCAAACGTTGTATCAACTCTTTGCAACTAGAGATAGGGGGCACAGCTAATGTCATGCGAACACAAAAAGGAAGTTTTCTGAACAATATGTGGGCCAGTGATGAGTCGGCTAGAGATTCGTCCAGTTGAGAATTCCTATTCATAAAATCTGTCACGAACTCAGTATAAGATTGTCCATTTCTACTGTCATAGATGCATGATATAATTTCTGATAGTGTGTCCATCTGTTTATGCTTGCTCCAATATTGTTGCAGGAACTGGGAGAGGAAATCGTCCAGGTTCTTAAGATCTCGCACCCAGCTCTGGAAGAACATCAGTGGCTCACCAAGTAGGAGACTGGACAATTGGAAACGCCATACTAACCAAGAGGTGGGTATCAGTTCCTGAATGGCTCTTATTTGATCAACAAATGGTCTAGGTTGCATGTATCGGTTTGAGTTATCAAATTTTCCAAGGTTTTGGAAAAGCTGAGCTCCATTTATAAGTTTGGTCGGTGTATAATGCATTCTGCTGGCTGGGATATTTTCTATGCATGTCTCTTTTCTATGCATCTCTTTTCTATGCATCTGTTATGGCTCACCAAAAATAGGTCATTTTACAGATTTCGAAAGTGCCTTGCTTTCTCTTATGCCTTGTTATAGCCATATACTAGTTATGGGGGATATGAACACCGACTTGAACATGACAAATCATAACTTTGACTACTTTCAACTGACTACTATTTTCCAATGCCTAAACATGACTATTTTACCTCTTGATCCAACTCATCATACTAATGAATCTGACACACTCATTGACCTTCTCATTGTTAGTGATCCTAACGAGGTTGTTCAAGCAGGACAAATCCCAGTCCCAGCTATTTCTGGACATGATTTGATCTACTGTGTTCTTTCCCATAAGATACCTGAGCCAGAACAGAAAATTATCACTTATAGAGACTCCAAAAACTTTGATGAAGCCGCCTTCCTGACTGATGTGGCTCAGACTCCATGGCATCAAATTGAAGCATTACCCTCAGTTGATGACATGGTCAAGACTTTCGAGAATTGGACTTTGACTATGTATGACAAACATGCACCTTATGTCACAAGGAGGATTAATAGAAAACGACGAGTACCGTGGATGACTGAAGACATAATTAAGATGATGGGACGTAGAGACAAAGCACATAGAGAATTTAAAAAGACATTTGACTTGAACAGTTTGATAGAGTATAGGAGCCTCAGAAATAGAGTTAAACAGGAATTACGGAACTCAAAGATTAGGTACTTGAATTCGTTTATGACAAACAATAGACAAGACTCTAAATCACTTTGACAGGGAATGAAAGAATTCGGGCTTGGCAAACAGAAATCGAATCCACAAATTGACTTACCATTGAACAATATAAATGACCATTTCATTTCACACTCTAACCAACGCGACGAAGTTGTCATTGCTAATCATATTGATGATCTTGAAGAGCAGGTTAAAAACTTAGATTTACCAATTACTGATCAATTTAATTTCAATCCAATCTCAGAAGAAGACACTTTCAGAGCAATTCAACGTATTCATAGTAATGCTACGGGTGTAGACAAAATTCCTATTAAATTTATCAAGAAGATGTTATTTGCTGTTCTACCAACCATTACATATATTTTCAACAAGTCACTTGAAGAAGGCATTTTCCCTGAAAACTGGAAGTTTGCTTTGGTTCGCCCTCTAAATAAAGTTCCATCACCCAATAAAGTTGAGGATTTTAGACCAATCAGTATTTTACCTGCATTGTCCAAAGTGCTAGAAAGACTCATTCATGCTCAAGTTGTAAAATTTCTAGACAACAATGGTAAGCTTCATAACTTTCAATCAGGCTTTAGAAAATTCCATTCAACTGAGACAGCTCTGCTTCGTGTCACTGATGATATAAGGTTAGCTATGGACCAAAGAAAATGCACCATCCTCACCCTATTTGATTTTTCCAAAGCATTCGATACTGTTGATCATAAAGTCCTTCTAAATAAGTTGGCTATTCTTGGTTCCAGTCACAACTCGTTAGTTTGGTTTAAATCCTATCTATTAGGTAGGAAAAAATGTGTATCTGTCGGTGACAATAAGTCTACTTGGAAAAACGTTATGCATGGAGTACCACAAGGTTCAATTTTAAGCCCTCTCCTCTTCACTTTGTATGCTAATGACCTTTCTTCCATTATCAAATTCTCCAGTTTCCATACTTATGCAGACGACCTTCAAATATATTTAAGCTATCCCATAACAAAAATTAATGAAACAGTTGGAATAATGAATCAGGATATCAATTCGATAGTGGAATGGACAAAGAAAAATGGCCTTGAGCTTAATCCCATCAAAACACAACCCATCATAATTGGATATTCTCGTCTTATAAACAATATTGACCTTGAATCGATTCACAAAATTAGTGTAGATGGTAATGACATTCCTTACTGTAGCTCAGTTAAAAATTTAGGCATTATTATGAGAAATACTCTTGACTGGTCAGAACAAGTGAACATAACTTGTAAAAAGGTATTCTCAGCCATGCATGCATTGGAGAAAATGCACGATATTCTCCCTGGAAACATTAAATTATTATTGGTCTATCTCTCATCTTCCCACATTTAATGTATTGTAATTCTGTTCTTAACGATATGCAAGTCACTCTGTATGATAAACTACAGCGTTGCCAAAATTATTGTCTACGTTTCGTCTACTCTCTCCAACGCCATAATCATATAACCCCAGCCCACATTGCTAGTTCAACATTAAAGCTTCCCGATCAAAGGCTTTTTCGAATAGTCAAGCTTGTTAGAGATATCTTGAAATACGGTGATCTGAACTATTTTAAAGATGATTTCAAATTTGTCTCTGAAGGTAGGAGGATAGATGCTTCACATACTAGAACCAGAGAAAGTACTTTAAGGATACCAAATCATCGAACTACTATTTTCACAAAATCCTTCTTAGTCAGTGCCTGTCGTGCATGGAATGCACTTCCTGTTTCTATCAGGTCCATCGAGAGCCGAGCGAGCTTCAACCTGACTTTTAAAAAACATCTTTTGGAACAAATGACTGAAACTGTCTGGCCCTAGAACGATCACATGACAACCATCCCCCACCCATCCAACAAATACAAACCTTTAAACCTTTTTTAGAATGAATTATATATATATATATATATATATATATATATTATATAAACTCATGTTTTTTTTAATTATCCACTGCATACTGCTGTATATTACTGAAAGTTGATTACCCTGATCTACTTTCAGCCTACTTCATTTTATTAATCAATAATTTGATCTTATCTACCTATATAATTATTTTACTCTATCAATTTTCTGTTTTTTTTTCTCTTAAATATTTATATTAATTAAAACTTTCACAGAATTCCCATTAATAAATAAATCCTTTGTTCAATTAATTAAATTAACGTTTTGATAGAGAGTTAGTGGGGAGGATATTTTTAATATTCTTTCCAAAGAATGGACATTGATATGTCCAAAGCTCCGCCAATTTATGTAGATGCATAACAATGTAATTATCTATATTTATTATATTACAAATTACTTTTTCATATCATATACAGTTCAATAATTATTTTCTTAGTCTATATTATGTAAATTCATCTATAATTTTGCTGTATTGTAAGCTATTGTATATAAGTGTATAAGCCAGTATATATTGTAATCTACTTAAAAAAAGTTCTCAATCAATCAATCTATTCTGGAGACTCTTTTCTCATTTGCGGTCCATTTATTATCTATAGTTTTTTTGTTCTCATCCACTTTGTCATATACTCTAGTCAACTTTAATTGTTGTCCGACTGTGGCATTCTCTAACATGCCGTTTCTCTCCCTTGATTTAATTCCTTCTTCCGTTATGTTTGCTGTACATGTTTGCATGTTACTTTGCTCTTTAGTTATTCTTTCCACTCTATCAACATTTTCACCCATCTTCGATTCCATCTCGCAATTATTCTCCAATACCTTTTCCGTTGTAGCTTCTATGATAGTGGTACCCCTCTTCTCACCTAATATGTCTACCTGTTTCTCAATTTCTTTAGGCACTTCATCCAGCTGATCATTTACTTGACAGGTGACTTCATCTATATGGGTTTCTAACTCTTTTATGACTGTAGATTGTGCACCTATTTTAATGTCGATCATACCTTTCACTTCCTCTTTGAAGCTAGAAAATTTTTCATCCATATTTTTGACATCCTGTCTGATCGTTTTGACATCTTCTTGGACATTCTTGATATCTTCTCGTATAGCTCCCTGAGTTGTTTTCATTTCTTCAGATTGCCCTGCTAAGGCTTGGCTGAGCATGAGTTTGAATTCATTCAAGGAATTGTTCGCCATGAGATTGGTAGCATAACCGACTGAAGAGTCTAATGTGAAATTGCGCTTTTCCAGGTTGGTGGTGGCAGATGACGGTTGGCTGGCCACATAGGATGGCGATTGGGTGGCAGCATTCTCTGTTCCCTCGGCGGCACTTGGAGTGGTCTGCGGAGACATCGGTACCGGGTTGGACGCCCTTACCCCTTCACCTCCACCAGCTGGACTCTCATCAGTATTTATAGCATCGATGGCATTATCGATCCTGGTAGAAGACAATTGGGCTAGGCTTTGTGGGTCGAAATTGATGTAGCATACGCTGCCTCCTGCTCTCTCCCGTGGAGTCTCCACTACATTGTCCCAGGGTTGTTGATCGGCTGGTGTCATGTTTGTAGGGTTTTGGGGATGGTCACTAAAGTAGGAAATTTTTGAGTTGGCTGGAGACTGGTTCATGGTGATGATATTATATGGAATACCTCGAATAAGACGCCAAGTGTACTACCAAATTGCAGGAATATTAAAATGAATGTATTGGCAGTGCCTATTTCGGATAAAATAGTGTGGTGTTAAGAGTTTCAAGTGTCATGTACATAAAATACACATAGGCTATATAGATCGTCAATGTGACTAAGGTATGGCAGTAAACATGGAGAAATTTACTACTAATATAGCTCTCAAGACTTTGAGTAGGGCCTTATCTTCCTTGATATCAATAACAATCTCATATCTAAAATAGCCTATAACCCTGGTCAGCATATGATATTTAGATTTAAAGATCAATATCAAAAATTTTGCAATAAATTTCATGGAAATTTCCATCCAATTTTTCTCTATTATTGAGAATTATGTTATCAAACTCATGTGATACAGTTTGTCTGTATTTATGCAGCTTGAAAAATTTTGACTTGATGAGCAACTCAATTATTTTAGCCAGAAACTTACAATAGTTCATCAGATATACCTTGTTGAATCAACTTCAGATTATGCTTCTTGCAGCTTTCAGTTTTATTAACAATTTTATTCAGCATTGACAGTAAAGTTTAGTAGGTAAGCTTTTCATCATGCCTCACGCTTGTAGTGCCATTATGTAAAATGGTATATTGCCAACCATTCTTATGTGATGCGGTATTTTTGATATATAGACCGGAGCGGTTGCTAAAATCCCTACTTTGCAAATAAATTTGCAAAAAGTTAACGCCGTCTGGCTCGCAAATATGCTGGGTTCAGACCGCAGCTCTAGCACAGTAGTAGATGCATGAATATTCCAAATATAATTAATCACCACAGGGTTCAATGACTGGTGATCAATAATTCTTACAGTTGCTTCCGTGGAGTTATGGAAGAATACCAATAAGGAAGTCAAAAAGATAGTTGGTGACTGATTATCAAGCATTCAAGCATTGAACCATTCAAGGAATTGTTCGCCATGAGATTGGTAGCATAACTGACTGAAGAGTGTAATGTGAAATTGCGCTTTTCCAGGTTGGTGGTGGCAGATGACGGTTGGCTGGCCACATAGGATGGCGATTGGGTGGCGGCATTCTCTGTTCCCTTGGCGGCGCTTGGTGTGGTCTGCGGAGACAACGTTACCAGGTTGGACGCCCTTACTCCTTCATCTCCACCAGCTGGACTCTCATCGGTATTCATAGCATCGATGGCATTATCGATCCTAGTAGAAGACAATTGGGCTAGGTTTTGTGGGTCGAAATTGATGGAGCCTACGCTGCCTCCTTCTCTCTCCCGTGGAGTCTCCACTACATTGTCCCGGGGTTGTTGATCGGCTGGTGTCATGTTTGTAGGGTTTTTGGGATGGTCACCAAAGTAGGAAATTTGTGAGTTAGCCGGAGACTGGTTCATGGTGATGATATTATGTGGAATACCTCGAATAAGACGCCAAGTGTACTACCAAATTGCAGGAATATTAAAATAAATGTATTGACAGTGCCTATTTCCGATAAAATAGTGTGGTGTTAAGAGTTTCAAGTGTCATGTACATAAAATACACATAGGCTATATAGATCGTCAATGTGACTCAGGTATGGCAGTGAACATGGAGAAAATCACTACTAATATAGCTCTTAAGACTTTAAGTAGGGTCTTATCTTCCTTGGTATCAATAACAATCTTATATCTAAAATAGCCCATAACCCTGGTCAGCATATGATATTTAGATTTAAAGATCAATATCAAAAATTCTGCAATAAATTTCATGGAGATTTCCATCCAATTTTTCTCTATTATTGAGAATTATGTTATCAAACTCATGTGTTACAGTTTGTCTGTATTTATGCAGCTTGAAAAATTTCGACTCGATGAGCAACTCAATTATTTTTGCCAGAAACTTACAATAGTTCATCAGATAAACCTTGTTGAATCAACTTCAGATTATGCTTCTTGCAGCTTTCAGTTTTATTAACAATTTTATTTAGCATTGACAGTAAAGTTGAGTAGGTAAGCTTTTCCTCATGCCTCACGCTTGTAGTGCCATTATGTAAAATGGTATATTGCCAACCATTTTTATGTGGTGCGGTATTTTTGATATATAGACCGAAGTGGTTGCTAAAATCCCTACTTTGCAAATAAATTTGCAAAAAGTTGAGGCCATCCAGCTCGCAAATATGCTGGGTTCAGACCACAGCTCTAGCTCAGTAGTAGATGCATGAATATTCCAAATATAATGAATCACCACAGGGTTCAATGACTGGTGATCAATAATTCTTACCGTTGCTTCCATGGAGTTATGGAAGAATACCAATAAGGAAGTCAAAATGATAGTTGGTGACTGATTATCAGTAACCATATATCCAATTGAGAATGATGAAGATCAACTATGGTTTTTCTAGTTGATCCTTAAAACGCTCGTCATGAATACAGGTATGCACCAGTTTACCCTTTTGAAATTCCTTGGAACATACCATGCCAGTTCTTGAAGTTCTCTGGATCCTTATATGATATACTGTAGACTTAATTATGTAATTATCAGTAAGATTTTTCTGGCTGAATAGTATTACTATCATCAAAGGATGACAAATAATAAATGCTCTAAATAATATTAATATTAATGGATTCACTGATTTTATATGCTGCAGAAGAATATTGCTTGGTACCATGACAGCTAAAACTGTATATCACGAGATGAATTAAGAATATTGAAAACTTCTAAGATCTTGTATGCTGACATAAAACATGAAATATATTCCCATTAAATAATATATATATACAATATTTCTTGATAAATATAATTTTCTTTGGATAAATAAATGTTCTAATATTTGAATAATTAGCACAAGATTTATTAACATTCACAGTATTGTGAGCTGTAAAAATATGTAAATTATTAATACTGGTATAGTACTTCAAGTCCGCTCAGAGTTTAACAGCTTGTAACCTGTTCATTTCGTAGATTTTACTGGACATACTTTGTTCAATGAACAAAATAATGATTAATAAAAATAACAATATAATATCTCAGGGTTTATGAGTTTGTGCCGTGCATGGAAATAAGCTTCCTACATAAATCAAATAAATTCAAAGAAAAGAGTTCTTATAAACTATATGATAGTATTCAACACGTTGCGAATTTCTTAAACTTGGATAAATTTATATAGTGCTTTGATCAATACTCCAATTCACTGATGAAGGCCTGCTCATGAGCTCATTAGAAACTAATACACTCACAGTAATGATGTTCTTGTAGTTCTTGTAGAATAATTAATTATCTCCAATAATCAATTGGTCAGGTCCTTTTCATCTCTGCGGGGCTCGTGTATGGTCCAGATTTCGTATAGATTTCTATCAGTATTAAAAATATATTTACAGGAATAAATTACAGTTAAGAACTCTTTAACAACACTGAGTTCACAAATAATCAAACATTAATTACATATACTTGACATTTGAAAAGGGGATTGGCTTGATGCTTTCAAAAATTAATAGGAAGGAAGAACCCTAATCTCCATGTGCTCCTCACAGGTCGAGATCACAAGCCAGAGAGAATGATTTTCAGAAAAATTTCATTTCTTCCTTGAACGATTTATAAGCTTTCCTCTGATTGGCTTTCTAATCTTAGTAAGACGTGATATAATTGGTTACCTAAGATTCAGGGTTTCTTCAACTTTGTTATACAAAGATAAATTGAAGTTTCTAAATAAATGAATCAGGTAATAGTCTGAGAGTATTCCAATTAATAAATCTCGATATATGATGCTATAATACGATATACATTTAATTTTTCATGTGAGTTTTGTGTATTCTTGGTTTTCATACTTTTTTGGATCTCAATAAATATTTGTGTAACAATAATAGTCATTCTTATCTATTTACATAAACCTTCCTTGTTATATATAATATAATATTATATTTTATGAGTATGTCACAATGTATATCGTAACTAATGAAAGGAATTGAGTTTAGGGCTCATTTATTTGACGCTCGGTTATCTTTGATGGAATCACAGGGGTCAACAAGCAAGCCAGCCGCTGGCCTACCGCTCAGCGGTGCTGCGCATCCTCTCTCCCCTCCCTCTTGGCCACTGAGGAAGGCTCGAGAAAGGCTAGTAGGAAGAGTCTAGTTCAGAAAGCCAGTGCGAGCGGTCGGCAAAGGTGAGAAGGAAGCAGCAAGCAGCTAGCAATACAGTACAACTCGTGTTCGAGTGTACTCCGAATCCTTCGACGACCGGGAGTTGTGCCTGTGATTGAAAGCGGTTAATCTCAGACACTGGAAGCTCCGCAGTTCAACACCCACTTAGACGAGTGTTAACCGACGTTTATAACGGGTTTGGACGCCGGCCTACCTGTTACAACCAACAGCGACACGTCTGGTTTTGGTCAAAACCTGACTACATAGTGGTACATCATCGGTGGAACCTCAAAGCGGAAGAGGACCTCAAGAAAGGCTAGGGAAGGCCTTTGCGAGAATTCCGAGACCGATCCGGACCCCAGGAGGACACCCGGTGCTCGAGGACTTAGACTTTGCGTTCGCGAGAGAAGTCCAGTGAACGGGCTACCGCAACGTGTCGATTCCATCCGGAATCGAAAGAGGACCTCAAGAAAGGCTAGGGAAGGCCTTTGCGAGAACTCCGAGACCGATCCGGACCCCAGGAGGACACCCGGTGCCCGACAACTGGGACTTAGAGAGGTCTGGTGCGCAGGCTCCCGCAACCTGTCGATACTATCCGGGATCAAACAAGGACCTCCAGAAAGGCTAGGGAAGGCCTTTGCGAGGACTTCGAGACCGATCCGGACCCCAGGAGGACACCTGGTGCTCGAGGACTTAGACTTTGCATCCGCGAGAGAAGTCCAGTGAGTGGGCTCCCGCAACGTGTCGATTCCATACGGAATCAAAAGAGGACCTCAAGAAAGGCTAGGGAAGGCCTTTGTGAGAACTCCGAGACCGATCCGGACCCCAGGAGGACACCCGGTGCCCGACGACTGGGACTTAGAGAGGTCTGGTGCGCAGGCTCCCGCAACATGTCGATCCAGAAACACTTGTATTAACATACACGCAGAATGAGAAAAAAATTATTCAAGAGTTACTAGGTGACAGGATTGATAAAACAATAAAAATTCACACGATACACGAAGCACAAGGTCTTACTTATAGAAATGTTATTCTAGTGAGGACAAATTCAAAGGATCTAGAGATCTATAACAGTGAAAGTCATGTGATTGTAGCACTCAGTAGGCACACTCATAGTTTCAACTATCTAACAACAGCGGAGAATGATCTCATATCATGCTTATAAAAAACACATTAAGCTTTGATGATAAATATATAATGAGATGGCAGAGGAAAATAGAGGAGAACAAGCATGGAGGGGTGCGTATGAATAAGCATGATGATGAGTAATAATAACGTGCTGGATGTGGCAAATGAACTTGATTCCGTGGATGAGATAGAGGACAGTGTGATTGAGGATAAACAACAACTCCACGTTGCTCTTCAACACTCTAATATAACTGTATTTTCTCTCAATATCAGAAGTATTAGGAAGAACTTCGATGACCTGATGATTCAACTACAGGATATGTCCCATGATTTCGATATAATAATACTAACAGAATGCTGGATCAAAAGAGATTATACACAGAAGCAACTGAAGGACTACAATATTTTTCACTCTTTGAATAATCGTACTCAAAATGATGGAGTAATTGTATATGCAAAGGAAAATCTCAATGTACAATCGGTAGAACTAAATATCAGACAGGCCAACGTTCTTCATCTACGACTTCAAACATCAAAGGAGAGATATAATATATTAGCAGTGTACAGATCACCTTCCTACGCCAGCATAACAGAGTTTTTAGAGGACTTTGAAACAGTGCTTGGTAGACTGAGAGGTCAACTTATTATTTGCGCAGGAGACTTCAACATTAATACGCTACAGCCACATCAGCATTATCAACTTGATGATTATTACGACTTATTGAGTGAACACGGTTTGAAGAACTGCATTAAAAAGGCTACCAGAGTAACAGCGGGAACGTCTTCTTGTTTGGATCATATGTTGACCAACTGTAAAAGTAAAATCCATCCAATCGTGTATCACTCGAGTATCACAGACCACTTCATTACAATTCTTGGACTGGAAGAACATCAGTTAGACAGAACAAATGGGGATGAACAGAGCTCAACTAACTGTCAACTCTCAACTAACTGTAAATCTGTCAACTTGAACGGCTTGAGGAGAGGACTGCGAGTGGAACAATGGACGGAGGTTTTTGAGTCAAATAACACAGACTCAGCTTACGAAAAGTTCCTAGAAATTCTACAAAAACATATGGAGAGCAATACACATCATTACAGACAAAAGAAGAGGATCAAGAGCATAAAACCATGGATAACACGAGGACTTATCTCAGCTATAAGAACAAGGGATTCTCTAAATAGAAGAAGGAAGCTGGACCCAGAGAACGGAGAACTCGCTAACTACTACCGAAGATACAGAAATACACTGACGTCACTCATCCAAACTACAAAAGAAAATTATTTCAAGATGCAACTAAATGAAGCAAACAATGATGTAAGGAAGACATGGAAAATAATCAAGGATGCTACAGATTCAGATCAGAAAAAGGATATACAACTGAATGCTTTGAAAATTAATGGTGACATAGTCACACTGAAAGATAATCCTAGAGAACTATTGAGTCATGTAAATAATTTCTTTGTTAATATTGGAGAGAGTATGGCTAACAAAATATCTGAGAGTCTGAATAAAAATATTAACGAAATTATAGCAGATAATGTACCAGAATTGCATGTACAGAGTAATATGTTTCTTTTCCCCATAGATGAAAAGGAAATAATAAACACAATTGATTCTTTACACATCAATAGTGCACCAGGCCTAGATGGATTAGATAACAGGACCTTGAAAGGAATAAAAGATTTAATTTCTAAGCCTTTAACTCATATTTTTAATCTGAGCTTGTTATATGGTACTTTTCCAAGAGCAATGAAGCAAATCTGTGTCAGACCTATACATAAAGCAGGCGATAAACTAATTATTAGTAATTATAGACCTATTTCACTGATTAGCAATGTATCAAAAATTTTAGAAAAACTAGTTAAATCAAGATTAATAAGCTTTTTAGAAATTAATAATATTCTTTCTCCTAACCAATTTGGCTTCCGCAAAGGTATAAGTACAGAATTAGCTGTACTAGAATTATCAAAATTTGTAACTAGCAATTTAGAGGAAAAGAATAAATGTCTAGCAGTATTTTTAGATTTAGCAAAGGCCTTCGACTCTGTTTCCCATGACTTATTAATAAAAAGCTTGAGGCAATAGGTATAAGAGGAGTGCCACTTGAATGGTTCAGATCCTACCTCAGCAATCGACAGCAAAAAACAAAGGTTGAGAACCATATGAGTGCAGAGGGTTCCATGAAGTTTGGAATACCTCAAGGAACAGTTTTAGGACCAATTTTGTATTCGATCTTTGCAAATGAGTTGTGCTCCATTCAAATTCAAGGTAGAGTTATAGCCTTTGCTGACGATACAGCACTCCTTTTTCAAGGAAAAAACTGGGAAGAAGTGTTCCAAACAGCAGAGATAGAACTCACAAAAATCACTAGTTGGTTAAGAAATAACTTATTGTCATTGAATTCAGAAAAAACAAAATTTTTAGCTTTTTCTTTAACAAATAGCACAAAACCACACATGACAACAATGAAGCTCCATAATTGTGATAGAAATTGTAACAATAATTGTAATTGCCCACTAATAGAACGCTCTGACAATATAAAGTATTTAGGAATAATAGTAGATGATTCATTGAAATGGAACAAACACATAACATATACAACTGCCAAAATAAGGAAGCTTATATACAATTCTATCAATTAAGGCGTATCATAGACAAAGAAATGTTAAAAACTGTATACTTAACATTAGTTGAATCTCTTTTAAGGTACGGTCTGTTAGTTTGGGGTGCAGCTAACTTCAGTTTTATAGATCCATTATTTAAAACTCAAAAACGCATTTTGAAAATAATGGGAAACAGGGAAATCCAGTTTTCAACTGTAGAATTATTTATAGAAAATAGAGTACTCAGCGTTAGGCAATTGTATATATTGTTGTTATTAGGGTATATGAAAAAACATCAAAATAGGAACCATATCATAAATCATAGCCATAAACTTACAATAGTTCATCAGATAAACCTTGTTGAATCAACTTCAGATTATGCTTCTTGCAGCTTTCAGTTTTTTTAACAATTTTATTTAGCATTGACAGTAAAGTTGAGTAGGTAAGCTTTTCCTCATGCCTCACGCTTGTAGTGCCATTATGTAAAATGGTATATTGCCAACCATTTCTATGTGATGCGGTATTTTTGATATATAGACCGAAGTGGTTGCTAAAATCCCTACTTTGCAAATAAATTTGCAAAAAGTTGAGGCCATCCAGCTCGCAAATATGCTGGGTTCAGACCACAGCTCTAGCTCAGTAGTAGATGCATGAATATTCCAAATATAATGAATCACCACAGGGTTCAATGACTGGTGATCAATAATTCTTACCGTTGCTTCCATGGAGTTATGGAAGAATACCAATAAGGAAGACAAAATGATAGTTGGTGACTGATTATCAGTAACCATATATTCAATTGAGAATAATGGAGATCAACTATGGTTTTTCTAGTTGATCCTTAAAACGCTCGTCATGAATACAGGTATGCACCAGTTTACCCTTTTGAAATTCCTTGGAACATACCATGCCAGTTCTTGAAGTTCTCTGGATCCTTATATGATATACTGTAGACTTAATTATGTAATTATCAGTAAGATTTTTCTGGCTGAATAGTATTACTATCATCAAAGGATGACAAATAATAAATGCTCTAAATAATATTAATATTAATGGATTCACTGATTTTATATGCTGCAGAAGAATATTGCTTGGTACCATGACAGCTAAAACTGTATATCACGAGATGAATTAAGAAATATTGAAAACTTCTAAGATCTTGTATGCTGACATAAAACATGAAATATATTCCCATTAAATAATATATATATACAATATTTCTTGATAAATATAATTTTCTTTGGATAAATAAATGTTCTAATATTTGAATAATTAGCACAAGATTTATTAACATTCACAGTATTGTGAGCTGTAAAAATATGTAAATTATTAATACTGGTATGGTACTTCAAGTCCGCTCAGAGTTTAACAGCTTGTAACCTGTTCATTTCGTAGATTTTACTGGACATACTTTGTTCAATGAACAAAATAATGATTAATAAAATAACAATATAATATCTCAGGGTTTATGAGTTTGTGCCGTGCATGGAAATAAGCTTCCTACATAAATCAAATAAATTCAAAGAAAAGAGTTCTTATAAACTATATGATAGTATTCAACACGTTGCGAATTTCTTAAACTTGGATAAATTTATATAGTGCTTTGATCAATACTCCAATTCACTGATGAAGGCCTGCTCATGAGCTCATTAGAAACTAATACACTCACAGTAATGATGTTCTTGTAGTTCTTGTAGAATAATTAATTATCTCCAATAATCAATTGGTCAGGTCCTTTTCATCTCTGCGGGGCTCGTGTATGGTCCAGATTTCGTATAGATTTCTATCAGTATTAAAAATATATTTACAGGAATAAATTACAGTTAAGAACTCTTTAACAACACTGAGTTCACAAATAATCAAACATTAATTACATATACTTGACATTTGAAAAGGGGATTGGCTTGATGCTTTCAAAAATTAATAGGAAGGAAGAACCCTAATCTCCATGTGCTCCTCACAGGTCGAGATCACAAGCCAGAGAGAATGATTTTCAGAAAAATTTCATTTCTTCCTTGAACGATTTATAAGCTTTCCTCTGATTGGCTTTCTAATCTTAGTAAGACGTGATATAATTGGTTACCTAAGATTCAGGGTTTCTTCAACTTTGTTATACAAAGATAAATTGAAGTTTCTAAATAAATGAATCAGGTAATAGTCTGAGAGTATTCCAATTAATAAATCTCGATATATGATGCTATAATACGATATACATTTAATTTTTCATGTGAGTTTTGTGTATTCTTGGTTTTCATACTTTTTTGGATCTCAATAAATATTTGTGTAACAATAATAGTCATTCTTATCTATTTACATAAACCTTCCTTGTTATATATAATATAATATTATATTTTATGAGTATGTCACAATGTATATCGTAACTAATGAAAGGAATTGAGTTTAGGGCTCATTTATTTGACGCTCGGTTATCTTTGATGGAATCACAGGGGTCAACAAGCAAGCCAGCCGCTGGCCTACCGCTCAGCGGTGCTGCGCATCCTCTCTCCCCTCCCTCTTGGCCACTGAGGAAGGCTCGAGAAAGGCTAGTAGGAAGAGTCTAGTTCAGAAATCCAGTGCGAGCGGTTGGCAGAGGTGAGAAGGAAGCAGCAAGCAGCTAGCAATACAGTACAACTCGTGTTCGAGTGTACTCCGAATCCTTCGACGACCGGGAGTTGTGCCTGTGATTGAAAGCGGTTAATCTCAGACACTGGAAGCTCCGCAGTTCAACACCCACTTAGACGAGTGTGAACCGACGTTTATAACGGGTTCAGACGCCGGCCTACCTGTTACAACCAACAGCGACACGTCTGGTTTTGGTCAAAACCTGACTACATAGTGGTACATCATCGGTGGAACCTCAAAGCGGAAGAGGACCTCAAGAAAGGCTAGCATCCGCGAGAGAAGTCCAGTGAGCGGGCTCCCGCAACGTGTCGATTCCATACGGAATCAAAAGAGGACCTCAAGAAAGGCTAGGGAAGGCCTTTGTGAGAACTCCGAGACCGATCCGGACCCCAGGAGGACACCCGGTGCCCGACGACTGGGACTTAGAGAGGTCTGGTGCGCAGGCTCCCGCAACATGTCGATTCCATCCAGAATCGAAAGAGGACCTCAAGAAAGGCTAGGGAAGGCCTTTGCGAGAACTCCGAGACAGATCCGGACCCCAGGAGGACACCCGGTGCCCGACGACTGGGACTTAGAGAAGTCCGGTGCGCGGGCTCCCGCAACGTGTCGGTTCCATCTGGAATCGAAAGAGGACCTCCAGAAAGGCTAGGAAAAGCCTTTGCGAGAACTCCGAGACCGATCCGGACCCCAGGAGGACACCCGGTGCCCGACGACTAGGACTTAGAGAAGTCTGGAGCGCGAGCTCCCGCAACTCACTGATTCCAGCCGGAATCGAAAGAGGACCTCCAGAAAGGCTAGGGAAAGCCTTTGCGAGAGCTCCGAGACCGATCCGGACCCCGGGAAGACACCCGGTGCCCGAGGACTAGGACTTAGTCCCGACACAGAGATCTTTTTCACTGCAGACACTGCAGCGTTCCTGCTCCTTTCATTCCACGCCCAACCCTGTTTGGCAGTGCGAAAGCACGGCCCCTCTTACCTAAAAGAGGGAAACATTTCTCTAAAGTACTCAAGACTCTGTTTCAACCCCCGACGCGAACGAGGGTGGTTGATGGACGCCCCACCAAGACTCCCATCCCCTGCCGCGGCCCACCCCAGTCGCCGACTGAGTTTAGCCGGCCCAGAGCGACACTAGGAATTCTAGTAAAATCTACTCAGAAGTAAAAGTTATAATTCAATTCATATAAGTTGATCGAACAATCAGCTGATTTGTTAGGTATCAATTCAATAAACTGTCGATTGATCCTAGATCGATTGATGTATTAAATCAAAACAAAGGATTCCAACCTCAAAATGTACATGCAAACTTCTATTTTTTATAATCTGCCAATAATAAACAACCCGCTTTATAATTTTATTTACTGCCAAAGAATTCTCATTATTGTTTAATTACAATTTTGCATGGTTCTCTTATCACTTTAGATATGATTACTCTATATCATAAATAACATTCGATTTTACTTGAGCGGTACCTTGACTAGGCTATCTATTCTTTCCATTTTACAATTCTACTGAAGCTCAGTTGTTTACTTCAAAAGTATTTTATGGTGCTACAACTCCACGTCACATAATCAAAATTCGTTTCAGCTTTGAGTCGAATATTGTACTCCAGAATGTGTTGAAAACTTGAATTCACCCACAGTATCCCTGCTTGTCATAGGAGACGACTGAAAGGGACCCCAAGGCAACTCCAGAAGTTGCCTAGTCTTCAAAACCAAGGGATCAGGGCAGTTTTGGAGGGCAAAGAATATATTTAATAAAAAAAAAATTTACTGAAAATTTCGGGTGGGGGGGGGTGGCTTGAGTGCTTTAGCCACACCCACCAACCATCTGGTTACTTGCCTGCAGATAGAGTGAACATGTGACATGTATCTTTACTGTACATTAACTCAGACATTGAAAATGTTCCCAACTAACCTGGGGAATTCCTGAGACATCTAACAATAAATTCATCAATGTGAGAGAGAGCATAGAAGATTTTTGGTTTTATTTCATTATTCGCACCCCCCTTCATAATCCGCCCCAGCAAAATAGCCTCAAATCATTGATTGGAGAGAAAGAACGGGATTATGAAATTCAATCAATTCTTAGGTGAAAAATGGAATAACATTTTCAATAATATTTTTAGATGATGATATAATATTTATATTGCCCATTTCGTGGAATTATAAAGAAATTTTGATTTTCAGAAAGTTATTGATATCTTTGCTTCTAACTTGTAATAAACATACAATCTATGTCGATTTTAAAACATACTGTTGAATATTATTGTCCAATACCTTCTAGTTATGTACCTTTTCTAATGGTTCTCTCTCCTCGGCAAGAACTTGCACATTCATTGGACGTTTTCCAATGAACTTTCATTACCATCGCACGCTTCTTGCACAATCTCTACTCATGAATAATCCCCTTTTCCTAAAGAGACTCAATCCATGTGTGCGATAATAATGTTGTGTGCAACCAGAGGCAGATTCTGGGCGTGGGGTGGTGGGGGTTGGTCAAGGATTTATATTATCTGATCTGATGTCACAACATCTCAGGTAATGTTTCTCTTTTCGAAATATGAGCAGACATGGTGAAGACTGAAGACTTGAAGACAGCACAATACCATTAAAGATAAATTCTGCTAACTGACAACATCAATCTAATTATAGACTCAAAGAACTGGGAATAACTGAGAAGTTTTTTAATGGTTAAGTGCAGTTGAATCTATCCAAAAATACTATCAATACCGTTCCAACATATTCCGCTTCATTAACTCAATACACTTGAATCTTATAATCATTATAATGCATTATCTCCATTGAAGATGTTTGCAAAATTGAGGTACCCCAATTTCTGAATTCCTGTACGTTTCAAGGTCCCCTGAGCCCAAAAAAAATGATTTTTGGGTATTGGTCTTTATGTATGTGTGTGTGTGTGTGTGTGTGTGTGTGTGTGTGTGTGTGTGTGTGTGTGGTGTGTGTGTGTGTGTGTGTGTGTGTGTGTGTGTGTGGTGGTGTGTGTGTGTGTGTGTGTGTGTGTGTGTGTGTGTGTGTGTGTGTGGTGTGGTGTGTGTGTGTGGTGTGTGTGTGTGTGTGTGTGTATGTGTGTGTGTGTGTGTGTGTGTGTGTGTGTGTGTGTGTGGTGGTGTGTGTGTGTGTGGTGTGTTGTGTGTGTGTGTGTGTGTGTGTGTGTGTGTTGTGTGTGTGTGTGTGTGTGTGTGTGTGTGTGTGTGGTGTGTGTGTGTGTGTGTGTGTGGTGTGTGTGTGTGTGTGTGTGTGTGTGTGTGTGTGTGTATGTGCTTCTGTGTACACGATATCTCATCTCTCAATTAACCGAATGACTTGAAATTTGGAACTCAAAGTCCTTAGACTATAAGGATCCGACACGAACAAATCCAACACGATCGATTTCGATCAAATGCAATTCAAGATGGCGGCTAAAATGGCGAAAATGTTGTCAAAAACAGGGTTTTTCGCGATTTTCTCGAAAACGGCTCCAACGATTTTGATCAATTTCATACCTGAAATAGTCATTGATAAGCTCTATCAACTGCAACAAGTCCTATATCTGTAAAAATTTCAGGAGCTTCACCCCATCTATGGAAAGTTTGATTTTAGATTCCCAATTATCAGGCTTCAGATACAATTCAACCGAAAAATTTCGAGTTGAATTGATTGAGCATGAGAATCTCTACAATTAATGTTCAGTAGCATTTTCACTAAAATTGAAAATAAGCTCAAAATTAGAGAAAATGAGATTATTCAATTGCAAACTGTTGGCAACTGTTGACTCTAATAAATCATTCACTATGAACAGATAGCAGACTTCGTGTGTCTGCAGCGCTATTGTCCTGTCACCAGCTGGCTCAGATCTTTGTTTATAAGTAGACTTGAGATGCGCGGGAACACTAGCGTCAGTTGATCAATTTTCATAACGGCAAGGAAAGTTGTGTGAGTACACCACACCAGATTTTTCTTTTTGTAATGCCTTCTGTTTTCAATAATTATTTTCTCACACACACTCATTCGCTCTCTCTTTCTCGTTTACTCTCTATCTTACCCACATCCACTCATTCCATCACTCACTCACTCTCTCAATCAGTATCTCTCTGTTTAAAGTTGTGTTTATGTCTGTGCCATTTACTATAAACGTTAATGATATACAAGGATATTCTTCTCATCAATAATTTGTCAATTCAAATTGCTTTAATTTTGTAAATTCGTAGAGTTCATTGATTGTCTGATCAATAAGATCTTCATCATCATGAGGAAGTGTTATCCAAGAAGAAATTAATGCAAAATTTTCCTCTATTTTTTAAGATCTTGCGAAATACTGATGGATCCAGTATCCAGTTCTCCTCAATACATGGGAATTCAGTAAGCTCCAAAGATATGCTTTAAAAACTTTTTTCTATCAATGATAATTCTGAAAATTGGGTTTACATTAAAACATGATTGTAAAACTGGAGAGCAATGAGAGTTTTTTTCTAACCTTATTATGTTGTCTTTCGTAGAACGCACTGAAATGTGAATTTACTTCATTTCTTGAACACAGATTTGTAGTTTGACATCCAAGTATCAAAAAGGTATTTACAAGTTCGAAAATTTTGTTTTTATAGAGAAGCAACTAAGGTATATTTACAGTTGTAAAGTTGCAATACTTATTCATAAGATGGAAGGAATAATGGGATATAATATGGGATATGGGATAATGGGATATACAGAGTCAGAAAGTGGTAAAGGGTCTTCCTACAAGACATATTGGACTGCAAGGTGAGCAACGACAAATTTATATAGATCTATCATTAACTGCTCAACGTAGAAAGCTCTTTGCTAAAGCTAGAAATCTCCAGAGACAATTTCAATACAAGTATGTTTGGGTGGATAAATCCGGTTCAATAAAAATCAGAGTAGTACCTGATAGACGTATTTTTTCTATTAATTCAGAAGAGGACCTCAAAGCTCCTACCTATCACTTTCTACCTATCACTGCTCAATGCTAGATTACTCTTACTGTGGTTGTCCCTCTCGAAATTTTTGTTCACTTAATTTCTTACTTCATACTGATAAATGTTTGTTATTTTTTGCTCTTCTCTCTCTTTCTCAAACCATTTCATTGGTGACGGATACTTTTATTTCAATTGTTTATTTACTGTTAAAGCTTAAAATACAGTGTGAGGTTACTTTTATCATTCAATCTTACTCATTTTAGAGTGATCTTATTTTAGATTAATTTATGAAGTGCTCATTTATTGTTTATTATAGTGAACTTTATGATATGTTCGATGTGCTGTCGAAAATGTTTGGAATCTTAATATTTCTCACGGAAATTCATTATTCATTTTTCATTCTGAATTACTTTTTTTAGCTATATCTATGTTTGTTTTTTTCACATTGAGCTATGTATTTATTGTATTGAGCTATGATTTGTTTTGTTCCATATTTTATATAAAGGGATGTGATTAATGAGTTGGGTTAAATGTTTTCTCTCTCAAGTGGAATCTCATTATATTGTTATATTATTATCTCTATCAGTCTCTTTTTTTTCTCAACACAATAAAGGATGCATATAAAACATATTCTTGCTGAATGAGGTATCATAATGAACTTTATAGTCCACCGGATGTGTTATCGGAAATGTGTAGATTTTTAATTCTTTTCACGTTTCTTTTCCTTCGCTTTTTATTTGATTAAATTTCATTATTTATTTTTTAAAATTACTTTTTATAGTTCTATCAATATTTCTGTTTTGTTTTCTACATAATCAGCTCTGATCATTTTGTACCGTGCCAGATTTTATTTATAGGGATGTGACTAATGAGTTGTGTTTTTTCTCTCTCGAGTCAAATCTATCTACATTTCTATTTGGATTATTACACTTTTTTTCAATACGAATAAGGATGTATAGAAAACATATTCTTGCTAAATGAGATTTTATATACTATGCTTATATGAGTATATTTCACTTTCTGAATAATCAACTCTCAAATACTTTTCTGTTTGATATTCCTTCTATCTGTGTTAGTCGTACAAAATTGTTATAGAACTGTACCGTATTCCGATATTCTTATCGGCAGATAAGCTGCCGGTTGGATTGGAAGTAAATCTTTCGTTTCTGTGAATAGATAGAATCATTAAGTTAAATTTAACTTACATCCACGAACGATCAAAGAGTTTTTCAAATGTCCTTTTTATTTTCTATCTAATATAATTTTTGCGGCTGAGGATGGCTGTAATAATATCATACTTATATATTTATCTTTCATTTTCATGTTAGTCTTTTTCTGCGGTATCAATACCCATTTATTTATTTATTTTTATCTATCCTATGTCATGCATTTCTTGTTTGTCTGTGTACTACCAGAATGTCAGGGGACTTCGTACTAAGACCTTAAATCTTTATGAATCTATTTTGATTGCTAATTATGATTTGATAGTTTTGACTGAGACTGGCTGCATAGCGGCATACTCAGTTGTGAGATTTTTGATGATCGCTACACTGTCTATCGGAGTGATAAGGGAGGGGGTGATGGTCGTCAGAGGGGAGGTGGAGTGCTAATCGCAGTGAGAAAATCATTGCAGTCTGAGCTTTGTAGTGAGCTTTGCGAGAATAATGGGAATTGTTTCGATTCAGTAGGAATTAAACTGAAATTCAACTCAACGTTTTATCATATATCAGCTGTTTATTTGTCACCATCTACAACATCAAATACTTTTCTTACTTACTGTGACTATATTGAATCTCTTGATGGATTACTTAGTAGTAATTTGATGATAATTGGAGAATTTAATTTGCCTGAAATTATCTTTAATACTTATAATCTGTTTTCTGGATCAACTAAAGCAAAAATCCTTAATAGCTTCATGTCATTTTATGATTTAATATCTTATAATTCTGTGCAAAATGAGCTTGATAGAACTTTGGATATTGTGTTGAGTAATTTCTCAGTTAAAGTTATGAAAAGCGATGATCCACTTCTCCCTGAAGATGCTCACCATCCTGGTTGTGTGTGGAAGCCTCATACTCAGTGATGACGTCAGAGCTTGACTCTAACCGATCACCCGAGTTTAGTTATGACTTTTGCAAGGGGGACTTTCTCGGCCTCTATTGTGGTCTCCGTGACTGTGGTTGGGACTCCGTTTTGAGTTGTGATGATGTTGACTCTGCAGTTAATAGGTTTTATGAAGTACTCGACCATAATTTTGAAAAATTTATTCCAAGGAGGAAAATGAAATTTCCAAACAATAAGTATCCTCCTTGGTTTACGTCTGATATTATATCTGATTTGAAAATTAAAAATAAATGCTCAAGAAAGAGAAGAACTTCACCTTATCACGATGATCTATTTAAATCATTAAGAGCATCTCTAAAAAATAGAACTGCATTGTCTCATCAGGCGTACCTCAATAGAATTCAGAATAGCTTGTGATATGACGTAAAAAACTTCTAGAAATATGTTAATTCGAAAAGGAAAACTTCTTTTGTAGAGTCGACCATGACACTGAACGGTGAGTCCTACTGTGGGGCTGATATTGTAAATGGGTTTTCCAGGTATGTTCTATCTGTTTATGGTGCTGACGCGCCTGATGCACGGATGGAGTTTCCGGAGATGTCTGGGTGCTCATTTATAGATGGGAGCGTTGTCATGGTTTCTTGTGATGATATCCTATCTGCCATCAATGGGCTGAGATCGGGCTGCTCTGAGGGTCCTGATGCAATTTCCACTTATATTGTAAAAGGCTGTGCTGCAGTGCTGCTGAAGCCATTAGAATACATTTTCAATATTAGCTCTAAGGTTGGGTAAATTTCCATCAAAATGGAGAATTGCGAGGGTTACTCCTGTTCTTAAAAGTGGAAATAGAAATAATATAAAAAATTACAGACCTATATCAATCTAGAATTGCTTTTCGAAAGTTTTTGAAAAAATTCTTCATTCCATAATTTATGAACAGAGTAAGAAGATTATATCATCAGAACAGCATGGATTTTTGCCTGGTCGCTCCACTGTATCCAATCTCATGATCTTCAGTAATGAAGTGTCACAGACTTTGGATCGTGGGGGGCGTACTGATGTTATCTACACAGACTTATCTAAGGCATTTGATACCATCAATCACAGACTTCTGATTAGAAAACTTGAAGTACTGGGATTCAGTAAAAATTTAGTTTATCTTATTCAAAGTTATCTTGAGGCGAGGATTCAATATGTAAAAATTCATCATTTCAATTCAAAATATTTTCAGTGCCCATCAGGTGTACCTCAAGGCTCTAATCTGGGACCACTCCTCTTTATTTTATTCATTAATGACCTTCCATCTGTTATCAACAGCTCTTCCTGTCTCATGTATGCAGATGATGTGAAGTTGTTTAAAGAAATTAAGGATCTAAATGATTACTACAATTTGCAGAGAGATATTGATCATATGTCCAGATGGTGTGATTCAAATTGGTTAAAAATTAATGTAGATAAATGCAAATTTATGAGTCTCACCCGACAATCCGCTTCTCATGATAATATATATTCTATAAAATGTATCCCTTCGGAGAGGGTGGAATTGTTCAAGGACCTGGGGGTGGTATCTAGCCATGACCTCTCTTTCAACTCACATGTTGAGTTCACAGTTAATAGAGCCAATCAGCAGATGGGATTCATCTTGAGGACTTGCTCGCCCTTCAGTGATGTAGAGCCTTTGATACTTCTATATAAGTCAATTGTGAGAAGCCTGTTAGAATATGCATGTGAAATTTGGAATCCATATTATAATGAGCAGATTCACCTACTGGAACGTTTACAGAACAAATTTTTGAGATGCATTTATTACAGAAAACATAATATCTTTTGTCCTTTTGATTATCCTTCCAATTCACTTAAAAATGAGTTCGATTTCACTTCTTTGGAAGTAAGACGCGATGTCAAATCACTTATTTTCCTTTATAATTTACTAAATAATAAAATTGATTCATCCCATTTGCTATCAAAAATTAATATATATGTCAATACCATTGCTAGCCGTTCTGGTTTTTCATTTCATATAGCGCGCTCTGGAACCATAAGTCATTATAACTCTCCTCTAAATAGAGCTCAGAGAATCTTAAATTATTGTTGGGAGCACTTAGATGTCTTCTGGTTCTCCCCCTCCAAATTCCATAAGATCTCATATAATTTGGTTTGGTAGCATGTGATCTGTCATTTTGTGATTGGTGTACTAATTTTATAAAATTTCTATTATTATTAATTTGATTATTCATTCTTGGTTTTACACAGACATCCTTTCTCTCCTCATTCTTTCTTCTTCTTTTTTTCTCTTTTTATTATTACCTGATTCTATTTTGTTCAATGATTATTCTCATGATCAATTATTATTGTTTACGATTACTTCAATGATTATTTGTATCTTTACATATTAATTGTATATTTCTTCATTTTTTATCTTCTTGTATTCCAAGTTGTATAATGTGTTGAAAATATTGTATTGTGTGGAGGAGGCAAAATGGGTTTATCCTGTTGTCTCAATTGATAAAATTATTATTATTATTATTATAAATCACGATATATATCATGATTATAATGTTTTATACAATAAAATAAATAAAATTGCTGGTAAATCCATACTTATTAAATGATAATTCTTCCGGTGCTGTCTGCCATTCTGGAGAGTCTAGCACAGGCGACATTTGAGGCCTCTTTTTCAGGAGTCCTCTACCGTCGCTGGCCTCAAATGTCGTTCTCAATTAGTAGAATCCAGTATTTTGTGTATCGTATTAGTATTTCAAATCAAAATTTTACTTGTTAAAAGTTCTTTCATTAGGCTTTGGTTACAGGAGAAGCGTTTTCACTGTATTTACATTAATTATGAGTTCTAGATGACGCAACATTCAATATGAATTGAATCAATATACAGTAGGATTCTGATCAACTAAACAATAGAACTATTGATTATTTGAAGCCTGTCTGACAAATCAATAGAAGAATTAATTCCCAGTATTGATATCAATCAAGAGTGCTGGCTGACACATTATTGAATAGGAATTTAATCATGAATCAATAAGATCCAATCAACATTCAATATAAATAAAATCAACTGTTCTATAGAACTAGTGAATTCGACCCTTTCTGACAAAACAGTAGAAGAATTCGTTACAGTATTGACATTAATCAAGAGTCCTGGCTGACGCAACATTCAATATGAATTTAATAGGAATTAATAAACATGATTCAATAGGAATTCATTCAATAGGTTTTTAATCAACTGAACAATAGAACTAGTGATCTCATCCTTTGTAAGAAACCAATAGAAAAAACTGTTTTCACAGTATTGACATTAATCAAGAGACCTGGCTGATGCAAAATCAATATGAATTTGATCATAATTCAACAGGAATCAATCAATAGGATTCTAATCAACTGAGCAATATAACTAGTGATTGACTTCCTTTGTAAGAAACCAATAGGAAAATCTATTTTTACAGTATTGACATTAATCAAGAGACCTGGCTGATGCAACAATCAATATGAATTCGATCATATTATTCAATAAGAATTCACTCAATAGGATTCCAATCAACTGAACAATAGTAGTAGTATAGTAATGGCGACTCTGGCACACTGCGCCAGAATTCTCCACCTAACCTAATCTAACTTGGGAAAAAAATAAATACCTAACCTAACCTAACCTTAAGGTCAACTTCAAGGTCAAGGTCAAGTTCAAGATCAAGGGCAAAGTCAAGATCAAGGTCAAGGTCAAGGTCCAGGTTAAGGCCAAGGTCAAGGTCAAGGTCAAAACTTCAAAACTTCAAAACTTGGGAAAAGAAAATTGATAACAAAATTTTCGTTGAAATTTTTCAAAATGGCGGCCATTTTAATTTTTGATGGCGAATATCTTGAAAACCGTCCATTTTACAGAAAATTTACAAGAGACAAAAAAGTTAGAAAATTGTTTCACAATTCCAATGATACCTGATTTATCAAGATTGGTCGAAGAATAACAGAGAAATTAATTTTTTTCGTACTGCATGCATGACCACTTTTCACCATTTAAAGATCAATATTAATTTTTTAATTCCAGATGTATTTAAGATGAAGCTTAGAAACTCGTTATGGCTCCATATGGGCAAACAGATGATTTTACAATGGTTTTCAGATGATAATGTTTGTCTTGTAAAAGTATTGTTGTTTCATTAAAAGTAAAGAACCAGATGTAGTGCTTCCTATTTCTTAGTCTCACGTTTCCTAGGTCTTATTTCTATCTTAAATTTCCAGTTTCAATATTTTCTTACGTTGCTTCTACACAAATATTTAATTATTGTAATGGAATTTAGTTCGCTGGAGTACACCGATATTCACTTCATGTATGGAGCAGCTCTTGGCAATGCGACCGAAGCAAGAAGAATGTATGCAGCTGCATTTCCAAACCGCCGTCTCCCTTCCGACAAGGTGTTCACAAGAACTCACAATCGGCTGAGAGAAGTTGGTTCATTTGAACGGAACAGGGTAATTGCTGGTAGGCCTCGAGCAGTTCGAAATGTTGCTTTTGAAGAGGAAGTATTGCAGAAATTCGATTTCAATCCTAGAACGAGTACGAGAGCAGTTGCAAAGCAAATCAATTCAAGTGCTTCTTCTGTGTGGCGTGTACTAAACAAGGAAAGACTTCACCCCTTCCGCTTTCAAAAAGTTCACTCATTGGTTGAACGCGACTATGAGCCAAGAGTAAACTGTGCCCGTTGGTTTCTTCAGCAAGACATTATCCAACCAAATTTTCTAGAAAATGTGTTATTTACCGATGAGTCCAGCTTTACAAGAGAAGGAATCTTCAACTCTCGCAACAGTCACGTCTGGGCCTTAGACAATCCTCATGAGGTCAAAGTGCGTGGTTATCAGCATAGATTTTCGCTGAATGTTTGGGCGGGTATCTTAGGTAATCGCGTGATTGGACCATACATTCTTCCTAATCGTCTGAATTCTCCCACGTACATTACTTTTTTAAGAGACATACTACCAGAACTTTTGGAAGATGTGCCTCTTGCAAACAGATATAATATTTGGTTTCAACATGATGGTGCCCCTGCTCATTTCGGAAATGTTGTTACGGACTTTCTGAACATGACCTATCGTCAGCGGTGGATTGGGCGGGGTGGACCAGTACCGTGGCCCGCACGTTCACCTGACCTCAACCCTTTAGATTTTTTTTTCTGGGGCCCTATGAAAGACCTTGTTTACAGCACGCCAGTAGAAAACGAAGAAGACCTTGTGGCAAGAGTGGTTGCTGCAGCAGGTGCCATTCAAGATGATGAAAATGCTTTTATAGCAGTTCGACGGTCCATGATTGAAAGGTGCAGACTGTGTAATCAAGTTGAAGGACGGCATTTTGAGCAATTGCTGCATTAGTATCAGTGAACCGATTTGAGTGAAATTAATATTTTACAATGTAAAATAAAATTTTGAGGAAAGTTATTCTTGTATATTTCTGTAATAAGAACGGTTTTCATGAAATTATAAAAAAAATTAATATTGATCTTTAAATGGTGAAAAGTGGTCATGCATGCAGTACGAAAAAAATTAATTTCTCTGTTATTCTTCGACCAATCTTAATGAATTAGGTATCATTGGAATCGTGAAAAAATTTGCTAACTTTTTTTCTCTTGTAAATTTTCTGTAAAATGGACGGTTTTCGAGATATTCGCCATCAAAAATTTAAAATAGCCGCCATTTTGAAAAATTTCAACGAAATTTTTATTTTTTATTTTTTATAGTTGAGTCTTTATAGCATAAATATTGATGCCAAATTTCAGATCAATACAACATTTCGTTCTTGAGATAAAAATTTTTAAGTGAAAAAAACAAAATGGCAGCTATAAGGATAACCGCTGAGTTGTGGACACTTCAAATATGACATTTGTAGTCTCCTAGCATCCAGGTACAATACCCTAAAATTCTCGACACTACTTCTGAAACACCCTGTATATATATATAATTAACTTTGTCTTCATACCTGTTGAGCTCTATAAACAAAATGTCAGCAGATTCATATGATCATTTCAAGTATGTCACCTCATAATGTAATGCATAATATATTTTGTGAACAAGTATGTTTCTGCCTGTGGAGCTCTATGAACAATATGTCAACAATTGTAGACAATGAACTGTGGTTAGGTTAGGTCTGCAGAAGTTACAAGTAACTTCTTCCAACCTAACCTAACCTCAAAATATTGATTTCAATCATTGTTTTTTCTGAACATACCACTATCATATGATTGGTTCTCAGTAGCATATGAACAATAAACAAATGAAGATAGTAAACATCCAGATTGAGTGCAAGACATGTCATTCAAGATGTCTGTGTCACTCTTGATGATCGCTGCCTACATTGCATCATTATTAATCTGCTTGTACATATGTTACAGATGAATAAAGCTACCAGATGCCAGCAGACCAGCAGCTCGTCAGGAGTGTTCTGCACATTGGAGGAGGCCTTCAACAACAACTTTCGGACACTCTTCTACAACAACAACTCTCCACCCAACCCAGCAAATGACTTCCACTCTCTGCTGAACAGCCTGCAGACAAAGATTGTTGATGTTATAGGTCAGGAGTTCCAGACACATGGGTCACCTAGTGTTGGAGGCTACATACCAACGCAGCCACCTTGATGAGAACATTGTGCAGGAGGAATTTCAAAATGTAGCCTTCAGGACACTGAACTATTCCATATTCAATGTCAACAATCTTGCTGGAATTATCAGGGAGGCATGCAAGAAGCTGTTGGAAGAAGAGGCCAAGTTTGAGGGCAATTCTAGTGGATGGAGCCTCCTCATTATCGACAGTCTCCTCATATGCATCAGGAAGCACAAACCACTTTGAGGATCTTCCTCCATCGAACTGCCAGCCAAAATAGCATCAAGAAAAGCTCTCATCAACCCGCAGAATAGTGATCAACAATGATTCAAGTGGGCAATCCTTGCCAAACATGTGCAAGGAGCAAATCCTCAACAAATCACTGAGAGATATCATCAGCTCGTTGAAAATACAATTTCAACAGAATTTCTTTCCCCACCACCATCAATCAAATTGACCGTTTCGAGAGGGATAATCCGAGTATAACTGTCAATATATATGGGATGGATTCCAAGTGTATTATTTATCCAAGACATGTTGCAAGAGAAATGAAGGAGGATCATTTCGATTTACTACTCCTTCATGACAATGATGGTAGTGAAGCCACCACCACCACACTCAGGACTGCAGTGAAGCCACCACCTCCACAACTCAGGACAGCAGTGAAGCCACCACCACTACTTGTGAAGAAGAAGAGAAAAATATCAACAGTCACTACTGTTTCATAAAAAACTTCGAAAGACTTGTAAGAACTCAGCTCACTAAACACCAGCACGGCATCATCATTTGTTGTAGATGCTTTACACACTACACCATCAACAATAATGGCGAGCAGAGGATGAAAGATCATGAGGAGTACTGTGCCAACAACCAGACTGCTAGAATCATCATGCCTCAACTCAAGGAAGATGGAAGCCTACCAACAATGAAATTTGAGAAACATTTAAATGAATTTAGACTACCATTGGTGGCCTATGCAGATTTTTAATGTCTACTGGAGAAGCCTTAGGAAGAGCAGCAATGAATTGGGAAGGCGACCAAAGTGATCCAGGGTCACACTGCAATGAGCTACTGCCTCCACTTTGTTAGAGATAAGAACTTATTTCCATCATGGCTGCCACTCACCAACCTCAGCCCTAAGGAGCCAATTGTCTACAGAGGACCTGATGCAGCCAAACACTTCATCAAAACTCTGACCATGCATGCAAGAGACCTGGATGAGGCAATCAATCATTGTCAAATGAAAATGCTTCCACTTTTTTAAAGGGAGGAAGCTAGACACAATGCTGCCACCAACTGTGAAGCCTGCAAGAAACCATTCAATGGTGACAAGGTGTATGACCATTGTCATATAACAGGGGTCTACCGGAACGCTCTGTCCAACAAGTGCAACCTTCAAAGATGTCATACAACATCCATCCCTGTTGTTCTTCACAACTCTTCCAATTACGACACTCACTTGATTATACCACACCTTGGAACCGATAAAGAGCTGCTTGTCATCCCAGACACATCAGAAAAGTACATATCATTCACCAAACGAATTTCCCTACAACTGCACCTAGAATTCATTCATACCTTCAGATTCACACCAGACAGCTTGAAGAACCTAGCCACCAACCTTGTCAAGTCTATGGAAGAAGTGTCAACAGTGTTACCACATACTGCTAGAGAATTTGGAGACAAACTGGAATTGGTTTCCAGAAAGGGTGTGTTCCACTATGAATATTGCGACTCATGGGAAAAACTGGAGGAGACCTCACTACCACCAAAGGGAGAGTTTTTTAGCTGTAAGTTAGACAGCCACATCAGTGATGAGGCATATGAACATGCTCAACAAGTGTGGGAGGAATTTGACTGCAAGACCCTGGGAGAGTACAGTGATCTATAACTCAAACAGATGTTCTCCTTCTGGCCGATGTCTTTGAAAGCTTTAGAGATATGTGCTTGAAAAACTATAACTTGGATTGTGCTCACTACTTTACATCGCCAGGCTTCTCCTTCAATGTTATGCTGAAGTATACAGAAGTGGAACTAGAACTCTCGACCAACTATGATATGTATATGTTCATTGAACAAGGCATCAGAGGTGGAATAACAACATGTGTTCATTGACATGCCATTGCCAACAATGCCTACACAGGAGTGTCTGTCAACCCCGAGAAGCCCACATCATATCTCCTGTACACAGGTGCAAACAACCTGTACGGCTGGGCGATGTGTCAACCACTGCCATGTTGGAAATTCCAGTGGATGGAGAAAGATGAGTTGGAAGGGGATGAGCAGAGGTATTGATGGTGTTGGAGATGTTCAAAAGATTGACTATATCTTGGAGGTGGACATGGAGTACCCAGCTGAGCTACATGACTCCCACAACGATTTTCTATTCCTAGCCGAGAACAAAAAAACACCAATCACTGAAGTTCATCGAGGTGTAAGGTTTGAGTAGAAGGACTTCCTAGCACCCCAAATCATGCTAAACATCAAACTTTGACAACAGTCAAGGAACAAATTTGAAAAAAAATTCTTCAAACTGATGAACAATGCAGTTTTTGGCAAGACAATGGAGAGTGTTTGGAAGTGTATGAACATGGAGCTTGTCAACAATGAGAAATGTCTAAGGAAACTGATTGCCCAACCAACCTACAAGGACTGCATCATCTTTGGCAAGAACATTTGCGCCATGACACTGCACGACAAGAAAGTTGAGCTGAACAAACCTATCTACATTGGTTTGACAGTGTTGGACATTAGCAAGACCCTTATGTATCAATTCTACTATGATGTGATTCAACCGACATACAAAGAGAACCTGCAAATGTTCCACCAGGATATGGGCAGCTCATTCTACATTGTGAGAACTGAGAACCTCTACAATGACATCATCAACAACCAGCAACTGAAAGACACCTTTGATACATCTGAGTATCCGACCGACCATCCATGCTATTCAGGCACAAACAAGATGATACTTGGAAAGTTCAAGGATGAATATGCTGGCAGAGCTCCTCATGAATATGTAGGTCTACAATCAAAGCTGTATGCCTGCAGTTGCTTCACCAAAGATCCAAGTCAATTAAAGAGTGGTTTGATAAAGAAAGCTAAAGGAGTGAGGAGACCAATACTTGGACAAGAACTGCTGAAATCTCACCCAGATGACCATATGACCTTTGATCAGTTCAAGGACATGTGTAACAAGGTTTGGTTGTCAGCTGCACATGCATTCCTTGTCATTGACCGCTCATCAGGGAAGAATGCTGGGCGCTACAGAAATGGTATCAACACCTATTTAGTTGAGGTGTAAGTCTAGTAGAGTATCAGTCTGTTATTGTGAGGCAAGCAGGATGATTCGACCTCATCAGAAGACATTGGAGGAGGTAGCTCCTACCATCAAGGAGATTGCAAAGCTAAGACGTATCATCAAGAGAAAGCATAAGGAGCTCACACTTGGAAGAGAATTGACAGAGGAGCAACATGCAAAACATTTCAAACCGCTAACTGAACCACTGGAAAAAATTATCCAGACTCTTCAGATACCTGCAGCCCAGCAGCAACCACCTCAAGCTCAGCAACAAGCACCTCCAGCTCAGCAACAGCCACTGGCTCAACCATTAGCAGAACAACATCGGCTTATACCGCCTACACCGCCAACAACTCCAATTCGACCCAGGCATGTTGACGTCCATTACCACCACAACTGGAAGTTGTTGAGGAGCAGGAGGAGGAGGAGGAGTGACCAACCTATGAAGCATTTGGAGAAGCAGCAGGCTCCACTCTGGCTCCAAGTACTTCAGCAGTTGCAAGAAAATTATTGTCCAAGGCTGGGACTTGGAGTGATGAGGAGGAGGAGGAAGAGGAGGAGGAGGAGGAGGATATTGAGGCAGTGTTGAATAACAGCAGTCCTGAGGAAGTGTACAACATTTATACTCAAAGTGGATTGAGTAGAACCAAAGTGGGACCATTATGTTTATAGAGCGATGTTGAATGATAGTAGTGCAGATACTACATTTGGACCAAGATTAGTTAGAAACAAGTACTATTTGGGTAGTAGGCATTTAACCTTTGGAAGTGATGGCTCAAAGATTGAACTGACTGACCCTGCAGATGAAGAACATAAAATGATTTTTGATGCAACAGCCGGACTATGTGAGCTGATTTTTAAAAAGAAGCCTAACAATCAACTTGTTACGTTGCCTGACTTAAATGCATACAAACGCATTCTGTATTTGAGCAATTTTTATAGGAAAAACTATGACCCAGATGGACGTATTATAAACTCCAATGATGCCAAATACAAGAAGACAATTTACTCACTGATGAGGAATGGTAAGAATAGTGGGGGAGGACTGGTGACACCATTTAATATGGTTGCAAATGATGCTACTAAAATCGAATAGGCTACATCTACTACAATGATCCTAATGAACTTGTAGACTGGTTGAGACTGTTGGACCAATCTAGAGCAGTTGGTAACACTGGATATGAGAATGAAATCAATTCCATTCTAGAAGAGTTGGTGGAAGGTGGTTACATAGTTGGCAAGCCTGCACACTAGTTGTAATATGAGAAGAAGGTTGTTACTCCAAATTGACATACAGTTGAGAGTGTTCCAACCACACACTGCCTTCCATATACAATGACTCCTATGGGTGGAAGAATCATGGATACTTCGGGTAATATCAATGCTCACCACAGGTGAGTTATTAATGTGGCAAATCCTTGAAGTGATAGTGACACTATAAATCTGATCACATACAAAGATCTTATTTGGTCATGGCTGCCAGCGTTCAAAAGTCTCAATGACAGTCAATCATTTACAATTCTAAATAACTCTATACTGACAGATATGCAAGATCTAATTGGAGACTTGGATGGGGTGAACAAACAATATTTGGAAAAAAGATTCCGAGAGCTTGTAATTGAAGTCATTGAGAAATATATCAATGCTATATTCTGTATATCTGATTTACAAAACATGTTGAAGAGAGCAGGAGGTTGGGATCACACTAGATCAAGAACTGAGATGATCAGACTTCTAGGCCTTGCTTCATCAGAGTCACCTGAAGGTATGAAACTGATTGACAACCCATCTGAGCAGCATTAGATGGTGATCTGCAGAGAGAGAAAGAGGTATTAAGGAAGAGTAGTCTTGTCAGCTATCAAGAACGTAACTGGTGCAATAGTTAATAAGGCAATCAACATTCTACCAGTTGAACTGCATATCCCCGGCTATCAGTACTGTGGGCCAGGAACAAAACTTGCAAAGAGATTAGCAAGAGGTGATCCAGGAATCAACAAACTCGATCAAGCCTGCAAGGAGCACAATATTGCCTATTCCAAGAGTGGTGATACAGTGAGTCAAGCAGTAGCTGACAACATCTTGACAGAGCATGCTTGGAGTGTAGCAACATCTTCGGACTTGGGATTGGTGGAGAGGGCAGCAGCACTAGCAGTCACCAACTTCATGAAGGCCAAGGCAAAGTTTGGTGGAGGAGCAAGAAGTTGTAAGAAGAAGAATTCCAGGAAACGTCAGGAGACTTTGTTCAAGAAAGGTAAAAGACTTTATCTGAGACGTCAACAGAGGATGGGAAACAGGGCACGCTGCTATTGTCAATCCAGAATGCAATGATTGCTCTGCCTGACAGGGCACTCACTGACGCAGACCTCTACAAGTATGTGTGTTGTCTAAAGCTGAAACAATTCCGAGGTGTGTTTATGCGGGATGCTCTACCAGCTGCAGGACCATTGAGATGAGAATGCAGTATCATCAATCTTGACAGCAGTACTGGTGCCGGCACACATTGGGTGTGCTATGTGAAGAATGATGATGTTGTCCACTACTTTGACGGATTCAGCAACCTGAGACCACCACAGGAGTTTATTGACTACATGCATTGAGGGCTAGAACCAGTGGGAAGGATTAAATATAACTATTAACAGAAGCAGGAATATCTCTACTCATATATTTGTGGACATTTGTGTTTGAAATTTTTGATTGATGAAAATAAATAATGATTATAATTTATAAAAAACATGTATTATTATTTCTCATTGTCTTCCATCACTGATCATTGATCATTGTCATGGTCTTGACTGCTCAATGTACTATTGCACAATGCACAATAATTTGCAATATGTTCTCACTCATTGTATATATATATATATATACGATGCTCTGCTTTAAAGATAATACATCTGTGCTGAAAAGCGACTTTTACTCACCTCTTGATACAAGCACTGGTGAATGGGAAGTTGGTCTTATCAGCTTCACCAGCTGTAATCCAATACCAAATGTTGAGGCGAGCTACAACAATACATTGCACTACTATGCGCCAAAACTGTCAAATTATATTGTGAAGAAATCAGTGACAACTGAGCCGGCACTGACACATCAGGAGCTAACATCAGTTGACAATTCAAATATGACAAATCATTGGTTTGGTTATGTACGTAATGTTGGAACCAGAGGTAATAGATGGAAGATTGGAGTGGAAGAAGAAGAGAAGAAAAAAGAGGATATTGTATCAAAGGTGATGCAGGATACAAGTGCTGAATTTGTGTCAGATCTCCAGCATATATCATTACCAGTGGGCAGTTTTGAATTTCAAACTATTGCCACTCTGCTTGGAGCTAGGTTTCATAACCAAGGCATACAGTTCTCATTGGCTGTTGATCCATCAACCTTGAAATTTTCAGTTCTGAGCAATGCCAAGTAAGATTTTAGTCCAGCCAATTCAATAGGATGTTTGTTGGAGTTCAGTGATAAACGAGTTGTAGAAGCCAACAAGGAGGCTGAAGGTAATTTCACAGTACAAATCAATAGACCCAATGTACTGCATATAAAGTGTAACATTGTGGGTGGATCCTATATGAATGGGGTCAAGGATCACGTGATCTATGAGTTTTACCCAGATGTTGATCCAGGGTATAAAATGATTGTAACTGTGCAGAATGTAATCTATTTACCTGTGGACATCAAGCAGATTGGTGACATCACATTGGAGGTTGTTGATGAGAACGGTCGTCTGATGAATAATAGAGAAATTAATATTACTCTGCATTTGTGACAGCGTAAGTTGGATAGTGCTATCATTCTCAAAGTGGAATCAGGGATTGGATGTGGAGGTGGCAATGTCTCCCATGGAGGGCAGTCAAGACTAGAGGGCAGTCACCTAGAAGAATGGATAAAAGGACTGCATCTAAAAAACGTGTCATTCAACATTCAACCTCTGTGAGGTTAACATCAAGGACTATCTAAGGGAAAGAGGCTGTCAAGTGAGACAACATTAGCAATGGGAGTTTTGGATGTGACAAGGAATGGACCTACATTGGACACCAGTATCATTGGCTATGAGTACCACTCTCATGCCCCCTATACTGCAAGCTTCAATGCCAACGATGAATTGAGGATACCAATCCAGCAACAGGACATTTACACACTGCTATCTGAGAGCTATCTACATCTGGAGTATACAGTACTTGGAGCTAGTGATGTTGCTGTGTCTGGAACAGCGTGTGTGTCTGGATTCTTCGCCAAACTGTTTTCAGAGATACGTTATGAAATCAACGGCGTGGAGGTGGACAGCATACGTAATCCAGGTATCACCAGTCTGATGAAGAATGCTATGACATTCAAGCAAGATGAACGCAGCAAGATGAAAGCGGCCAGCTACAAGTTTAGTTCAACCACTGGTTTTGCCAATTTTGCTGCGGATGGTACAAAAATAAATGTACCTCTATGATACCTGCTGGGCTTTGCTGAAGACTATAGACAGAATCTGTTGAATGTGAAACAAGAGCTGGTGTTGAGATGTAGCCCTAATTTCAATGACAAAGCATTTGTGGAGAATGCTGTATTTGGAAGTGGCTGATGATATAAGAATGCATCTGCTACAGATTGTGCAGAATGACACACCAGTCAGTATACCATTTTGACATTGGGAATTGTACAAGTACTCAACCTTGCCATGAACTACAAAACATACATGGACTGTCAAGTCAAAAACTCAGCATGAGAAGCCACGCTACATTGTAGTTGGCCTGCAGACTGCAAGACAAGGTGTAGCAGCAGCTGACAGTTCAGAATTTGACAAGTGTAGTATGAAGGATATTCGAGTGTTCTTTAACAACAAATACTACTTGTATGAGAGCATTGATGGCAATGATAATTGTGTCTACAACATGTATGCAGCTTCCAATGGAGTCTATCATGGAATCATTATCATGGAATCATGATAATGCTTGCTCATCTAAACCCCTGCTTGAAACAGGAGCTATGAGCACTGATAATATAATGTTCTTTGCTTTCGATTGCTCCCGCCAAAATGAATCACTCATAACTGGAAGTGTCGATGTGAGGATTGAGTTTGAAGCTACTGTCAACATACCTGCCATTACACGAGTCTACTGCCTAATGATTCATGAAATGATCAAAGTGTACTGACCATTGATTGGTCTAGTACAGTCAGCATAGAGAGAATATAAAATACTTATGATCTGGATTGTGCACCTCATTCTCATGTGGAGCGTTGAGTGATACAGTCGTGTTCAAGTCGGCTACTGTTACCTTCCCTACTAAGGAAGATGAAGAGATAAGTGAAGGAGAGGATGTGTTAGACAAATCGTTGATGAAGGATGCTTCTACAAGTACTACAGACCTACATACTGCCTCTGATGATGGCATGGTATTTGAGGACTGTAGTTGAGACAACAACTTTGCAACATTTACACCGAGAAGAGCCAGCAACATTTTTGGTCCACTACCACTCTACCTGATAAACTCCCAAGGATTTGAAGGACTGTGTCATGATTTCATTGTGAAGGAGATGGCAGTACTGGAATGTGATGATAATTATCATGTAACAACTCATCACTCCTTTTTCAAGCCACCCTACCCAGATATGCTGTTGAAAGCTAGTGCGGTGCTTGACAAAAATTGTCTACATCTAAGATGGTCAGTCAAAGGAGCCGGTCAACAACATTTTTCCTACAAAGCTCTGAAACCAATTGTTTGCGATATGATTGGACGATGGCTGGCTGACAGCAACTTGGGACAGTCAATCAAGATCTTTGTCTATGGATAAGACACAATCACTCTATTGGACAAGCTGCTGCAGCTGGATGATAAAGAGAATAATTATAGAGTATGTCAACAAAAGTAAACACCGACTGAACAGTGACTGAACAGTGACTGAACAGTGACTGAACAGTAACTGAACAAGTGACTGAACAGTGACTGAGCAGTGACTGAACAGTGACTGACTGAATACTATTGGATGCTGTTCTGGGAAAAAAAACTGGGAAAATATATCCCTTGTGATACAATGATTTGATTACACTCTAGGATTCATATCGGAGACTCTTGAAAGCATACATGCTATCCGAAGGATATCTCATTACTGTTTGGATATTCAAGCTCCTTGTACATTCTATAGAATGATCACTTCTTCTTACATTACTAAATGTGGGTGGAGAAGATTTGAGGAATAAAAATCAGCAATTCATTGCTACTTTTATTGAACATATATGCTATTTTATTGAAGATCAAAACGGCAGCGGTGTGTCCTAGGATACTTTTTCACAAAGAGAAGTGTGTGGCTCAGCTGCAATGTGCTGAAACGCTGGGTCCTATAGTGAGGTCCATGTTATAATGGCAGTAGATAAAGATAGAAGAATAGCAATACCGATTCTCTGCATCAATCAATTATATTTCTATACTGTGTCACGTGGTATTCTAGCACAACAAAATCCTTTTGAAATGAACTATTGAGCTTTAATAGAATTGTAAAATGGAAAGAATGGATAGCCTAGTCAAGGTACCGCTCAAGTAAAATCGAATGTTATTCATGATAAAGAGAAATCATGTTATCTATTAAGCGATAAGAGAATCATGCACAATTGTAATTCAACAATAATGAGAATTCTGTGGCAGAAATAAAAATTATAATGTGGCTTGTTTGTTATTGGCAGATTATAAAAAATAAAAGTTTGCATGTACATTTTGAGGTTAGAATGCTTCATTTTGATTTAATACATCAATCGATCTAGGATCAATCAACAGTTTTTTGAATTGATACCTAACAAATCAGCTGTTTGCTAAATCAACCATTATGAATTGAGTTATAAGTTTTACTCACAAATATATATTATATATACTGGGGAAGATTTATGTAAATAGATAAGGACAACTATTATTGTTACACGAGTATTTATTGTGATCTAAAAAAGTATGAAAACCAAGAGTACACAAAACTCACATAAACAATTAAATGTATATCATATTATAGCATCATATATCGAGATTTGATTATTAGAATAATCTCAGTCTACTACCTAATTTATTTATGTAAGAACTTTTTATTTATCTTTGTATAACAAAGTTAGGAAAACCCTGAATCTTAGAGAACCAATTACATCACGTCTTACTAAGATTAGAAAGCCAATCAGAGGGAAGCTTATAAATCGTTTAAGGAAGAGATGAAATTTTTCTGAAAATCACTCTCTCTGGCTTGTGATCTCGTCCATGAGGAGCACATGCAGATTAGGGCTTTTTCTTCCAATTAATTTTTGTTGAAGTACAAGCCAATCCCCTTTTTTAATGTCAAATATATGTAATTACTGTTGATTATTTGCAAACTCAGTGTTGCTAAAGAGTTCTTAACTGTAACTTATTCTCATAAATATATTTTTTTAACGCTGATAGAAATCTATAATGAATCTGGACCATACACGAGCCCAGTGGAGACAAAAGGACCTGGCTATTTAATTATTGGACTCTACAATTTACTCTAGACGACCTCCAAGAACACCATTATAGTGAGTGTGCAAATTTTGTCTTAAATGAGCTCATTTATTAAGAAGGCCTTTAGCAGTGAATTGGAGAATTGATTGAAGCACTATATAAATTTATTATAGTTTAAGAAATTCGCAATGTGTCGACTACTATCATATAAGTTATGAAAACTCTTTCATGAATTGATTGATTTATGTAGGGAGCTTATTTCCATGCACGGCACGAACTCATAAACCCTGAGATAGTGAATTGTTATTTTTATTAATCATTATTTGTTCATTGATCAAAGTATATCCTGTTAATAAATCTACAGACCGAACAGGTTTTGAGTTGTAGAATTCTGAATTGACTTGAAGTCCACATATCAGTATTAAATATACCTATATATTTTTTAAAGCACACAATATTGTGAATGTTCATAAACTCTGTGATAATTATTCAAATATTAGAAAAGAATTTATTTAAAGAAAATTATAGATATAAGAATACTTTATATATATTATTTTATGTGAATATATTTTATGTTTTATGTCAGCATACAAAATCTTAGAGGTTTTTATTATTTCCTAACTCATCTCGTGATATACAGTTTGAGCTGACTAGGTACCAAGAAATATTTGTCTGCAGCAAATAAAATCAGTGAATCAATCAATATTGATCTTATTCAGAGCATTCATTACTTATCATCCTTTGATGATAGTCACACTATTCAGCCAGAAAGATCTTACTGATAATAATATTAATAAGTCTACAGTATATCATATAGGGATCCAGAGAACTTCAAGAGCAGGCATTGTAAGTTTCCAGGAATTTCAAAAGGATAAATTGGTGCATACCTGTATTCATGACAAGCGTTTTAAGGATAAACTAGAAAAGTCATAGTTGGTCTTCATTGTTCTTGATTGAATATATGGTTACTGATAATCAGTCACCAACTATCTTTTTGATTTCCTTATTGGTATTCCTCCAGAACTTCACGGAAACAGCGGTAAGAATTATTGATCACCAGTCATTGAACCCTGTGGTGATTAAATATATTTGGAATACTCATGCATCTACTACTGAGCTAGAGCTGCGGTTTGAACCCAGCATATTTGCGAGCCAGATCGCCTTGAGTTTTTGCAAATTCAATTGCAAAATAGGGATTTTAGCAACCGCTCCAGTACATATCAAATATACCGCACCACATATGAATGGTTTGCAATTTACTACTTTACAACTGTCAAAAACATAATTGGCATCGTTGTGGACCTAGAAAAGGGTAGTACCACCAGCTTTGTCGAATGATAAACTAGGATAGCAAAACCAAAGTTGATTGAATACTGTCATTATGATGTGGACCGCACTATAGAACTGAACATGAGAGATGTGTCTTCTATAGCTCTTAACCGAATATTAGAGAGTGAGTGGGAGGCCTTCTGAATCATTTTTATTTATTTTTGATTTTCATTATTATTATTATTTTTTTATCCTAATAATTTATTGTTATTTATTTTCGATTTCTTTTATTAATTTTTTTAATTCTTTTATTTTTTTTCCAAAGTTTTTTCTAAGTTATTTTTTTCCAAGTTTTGAAGTTCTGATGTTCTGACCTGACCTTGACCTTGACCTTGACCTTGACTTTGACCTTGACCTCGACTTTGACCTCGGCTTTGACCTTGACCTTGACTTTGACCTCGACCTTGACCTTGAGGTTAGGTGAGGTTAGGTTGAAATTTTTTTCCTAAGTTAAGTTGGGTTGGTGGAGAATTCTGGCGCAGTGTGCTAGAGTCGCCATTTCTATACTACTAATAGTACTAGTGAATTCGCAGCCTTTTCGACAGAACAATAGAAGAACTCATTACAGTATCAACATTAATCAAGATTCCTGGCTGATGCAATATTCAATAAAAATTAAATCCAATAGAGATTTAATCAACATTCAATGGGATTCTAATCAACTGAACAATAGAGCTGATGATTATTCACAGCCGCTGCGATAATACAGTAGTTCAATTTTGATATAAATACAGCTACCTCGACACTCAGAAAGTCAGAAGCTTCCGGATCTTGCTGTTTCAGAACATTGACAGATCTTCTCTTCAATACCTCTATCATAATGAAGGTATGTACCAAAATGATTCAAAACACTTGGTTATGGTTTTTCTCAGGATAGAGGAACAAGATTGTGATTATTTTCAATTGTGCTTGGCTTGAATATTTTTGTGTGCTTTGAGTTTGTCTATGTGTCTAGTCAAATAAAATATATCCAATTTATCTATGCTGGGATATTCCTTGCATGATTTGTTATATCATTTGTATTAGTCGACAATATAAGATATTTTTAGTTCCTCCAAAATATTGTTGGTTGCAAGTTTTTTAACGCTTCATGGGTAGGATCACTATCGTTCCTCAAGAAGCAATCTCTCTACAGCTTTTCGAATAATGTTTTCAGGATATTTTTTCTGTCTCCATTCGTTTATTTATTCAGGTTGTTTGTCTATTTGTTTGATCTTGATTCTAAACTTCATTAGGATTTTTCGTTTTGAAACAGAGAGTTTTTGTTCTCGGTCAATGTTTGATTACTCATATGAGAACAGGTACTTTACACACCGCTTCCGTTTATTTATTAAAAAATAACTGTTTTTTACAGTTCCAGCATTGAATTTAATAATCTACCAGAGAATATGGATTTGTAGTTCTCAAAACAACACTTATGAGCATATTTGATCTATAACAAGTATTATAGATCCCCTTTATGATTCCTTCATGAACTCAATGAACTCAATCCTTTATGACTCTTCATTATTGAAGAATCTTAAGATTGTCTCAACTGCACTGATCTTCCATGGTAAAACTATTGCATGAGACAAGGAGGATCTTGGAGCTTTTAGAACGGCACTACTGATGCTTTCTCTGGAAAGCCTTTTTGAGAAACGATTCAAAAATACTTGATTTTTTATGACAACACTGCGATTATTCCAAACTCAGATTCAAATCCGAATACATCTTTTCTAGAGCTGTGTCCACACTGAACAAATGTTGGACATACATGTTCGGCAAACATGTTTGTTGAGGGGCTCAGGGACAAACATTTCGAAACGTTTGGTCAATCATTGTTTGTCGAACAAAAAATTACTGTTTTTCCAAAAATTTTCAGTGTTTGTTGTAAAACGTAAAATCTGCTCTCTCCACTTACAACTATTCTGTTTGGTGACACGTCCACTCTGCCCACAAGAAACCATTGCTTGTCAAATATAATGAAATTGCCTAAACTGTTTCAACAAACATGTTTGTCGAATATTTGTTCAGTATGGTCCCGGCTTAAGAGAAACAATTTTCTGATCATTAATTTCCTGAGATATGAGCGTCTTGAATTTGAAGTTTTGAAACATATCATTGCAAATTCAGAGACAGATAAATACAAATTTTTTTTAGATTGGAATTGGATTCTTCTCATTGCAAATCCAGTGAGGAATAAATTAATGGATTTTTGAGAATGATTTTTTCATGGTATTGTTGATTGAATAGAACAGACAAATTTCGAAACTATAAATTTTGATAAAGTTATCCCATTTACAAAAAATTAACAGAAATAACTCAACTAAGAGTCAGTTTCGGTGTCCTGGCTGATGCAAAATCCAATAGGAATTTGATCATAATTCAATAAGAATTCAATCAATAGGATTCCAATCAACTGAACAATAGTACTAGTGAATTTGCAGCCTTTCTGACAGAACAATAGAAGAACTCATTACAGTATTGACATTAATCAAGAGTCCTGGTTGATGCAATATTCAATAAAAATTTGATCATAATGCAATAGAGATTTAATCAACATTCAATAAGATTCTAACCAACTGAACAATAGAGCTGATGATTATTCACAGCCTCTGCGATAATACAGTAGTTGAATTATCAACTCATTGAGAAAAATAATTGACTTTCATTATCATTGAATCGAAAATATACAAAAATTAGTAGCTTTGTATGCACTTCATATAAACACTCATTTGCCTATTTGCTTTTTTCACAGCTCTTCTACGTAGTTCTCATAGCATCTGCGTTGGTTTTCCTGAGTTTTATGTCTCCGGTTCCTGCCGCTCCTGTGCCTGATGGACATTCTAGAAGAAGTAATGTAACTGCAAATCATTGGAAATGAACGGTAGAACCCATTTAAAATGAATTGTGATGCGGGAAATTTTATTTAATTATTCATTTAAATAATAAATAAATTGTTTTTGCGGGAAAATAATCACTACTTGTGGAATGGAAGTTTTTTATTGATTCAACCCATGTACCACCTTAGAGGAAAGATATCATATTATGCTAAAGCTATATCTTCTTCTCTATCTCTTCTCTTCTTCTCTATACTTATAAAAGGCTAAGCCCCTACAGACTGAAATCACACCACAGCCCAAACTACTGAGCCTAAAAACTTTAGATTCTGCACGATTGTTTATGGTAGCCTCAAAACATCCACTAAGAAAGGATTTTCAGAAATTTGCCCCCCTGAGGGAGCTGGGCCCCCCCAAAATTTTGTACTTTTTAACCGCTCATTGCACAGCAAAGTCATGAGGAACTTTTTCGTTCAGCTACGAAAAAAAATTAGATCCATGCAGAAAAATTTAGATCAGGAGCACAGGGGGGTCCAGGAGAGGGCATTTTTCGATAATTTTGATGTAAAATCACACTACAGCTCAAACTAATTGTCCTACAGACTTGAAACTTTGCCCAAATATTCTTCAAACATGCTAGACGCGCACTAAGAACGGATTTTGAGATATTTTCCCTCTAAGGGTTTCAAAGGATGAAAAAGGATCCTATCAAGTAAAGTTATGAACATGGTAAGGTGAGTGCCATATGGAAATGAGATAATTTATTGACATGTGATATTCTAACATATGTTGTAATCATTGGAAATAACAAAATAATATGATAGAAATTCAAAAAATAACATCTGTTGTATTATTGCTTTCTACCTTATTCCACTCAACCTGAATAATATTGTTCTGATAATTTATTGATAAATATGTTCATTAAAATTATTATCCAGTTTTTGCAGTTTACCTAATATTTGATCTAATTTCTCCTCAATAGCAATGTCTACTATTGAGGAGAAATTAGATCAAATATTAGGTAAACTGCAAAAACTGGATACTTTGGATAATAAGGTGGATACAATAAATAGTAATTTTCGGAAGGAAATAGAAGAAATCAAAACGGAAATTTTTCACATAAAACAAGAGAAGGCAAAGAAGGACACGCTCAATGATGCGAAAGAAAGAAAATTCAACCTGTTGCTGTTTGGAGTTCGAAGTGAAGAGTTTTTCGCTATGAATAAGGAGGTTATTGCAATTTTACAGTTTCTGGTTCCTGATACTAATGAAAATTCAATTAGAGACTTATGGAGAACGAACAGGAATAAAGTAGGATCACCGGTTATTGTAAAACTAAATTCAATTGTAATTAAAAATTTGATATTGAAAGCAAAAAGAAAACTGCAAGAAAATGAAGGATTCAAAAGTATTCAAATAAAGGAAGATTTTACTCGTGAGATAAGGGCTATCAGAAAACAATTATTCCCACATCTAGTAAGTTTAAAATCAGAAGGAAGAAAAGTGATTATGATAGGAGACAAATTGAAAGTTGATGGGAGGGTTTTTTCCCTGGATGACCTGGAAAAGCAAGAGTCTAACTCCTCCAAGAGAGCAAGAAGCGAAGAGAAATCTCCAAAGCCGCAGGAAGAAATAACCAAGAATTTCCTTGATCGTCAGTCTGCAAAGAAAGGAAGAAAACTCAACAGAAATAACAGTTTAGATAGATTTGTCATGAAAAACACTGAGAAAAATAGTGAAGGGGAGAAGCTGAAGGAACCAAAAATTACAAATCAAGATGAGAATTCAGCAGGAATGGAGCAAACAGAAAACCAGAAAGAATAGCAAATTATGGGAACTAGGCCGCCAACCAACAAAATCCGAAAAAAGAATGATTGTAATAATTTAGAAGATAAGAGGAATAGCATTTCCCCAGGACGGTTGGTCACCGAGGGGAAAAATGACCAATACCCCCCAGGGTTAATTGTAGGTACTTTGAACGTTCGTACTCTCAGAACCGAAGATAGATTGTGTGAATTGGAGGAAGCACTAGAGAAGACAAATATTGATATTCTAGGAGTATCCGAAGTGAGAAGGAACTCTGAAAAAATCGTACAAAGGAAAAGCGGATATATTTTCTATCACTATGGAGAAACGCAAGGCCAAAAAGGAGTGGGATTCATCATTAGAGAAAAACTGAAATCAAAAATAATTGAATTTAAAGGGATTACGGAGAGGCTGGCTATTTTGAGAATAAGAGTCGGGTGTTCAAAGATATTGAACATATATCAAGTTTATGCACCGACTGCAGAAGCAGAGAAAGAGGAACGTGAAGCATTCTACGAGCAGTTGTCCACAGCAATCAGACATGAAAAAAATAACTGGAAAAATACGGCAATAATTTTAGGAGATTTCAACGCTCAGGTCGGTCGACAAGAAGACAATGAAGCAAATGTAGTCGGTGAATATGGATATGGGAGAAGGAACGAAGTAGGTCAGTTGTTAGTCGATTTCTGTTTCCAGCATGGCTTGAGGGTAATCAACACTTTCTTCAAGAAAAGAGCTGGGAAAAAGTGGACTTGGATTTCCCCCAACCAGCAGACCAAAAATGAGATTGATTATGTGCTTACCGCTCAAAGTGGATTTATAAAACGGTTCGAAGTGACAGGGAAATTTCAATTCACAACGGATCATAGAATGTTAATAATCGAACTATCACAGGATTGGACAACAAGGAGACCAAGAACTGAATGGAACGGATCTATGAGCAGGACTCTAGTGATTGATGACAATGGTTTGAGGGAATTGGAAGACAGTATGCAATTGTTAAGTCAAACTCATCTTCAGGCTGACTTTCAAGAGAGTTATAATATATTAGAAAATGCTATAAGAAACACTTTTAGACTCTCACAGACTTCCAATTTTAGCAAAATATCACAGAGTACACGGCAAACAATAAGAGCACGGGAGGACATGAAGCGAAGAAAACAGAAGAATACAAGAGAAAAATTAGAATACAATTTATTATGCAAAAAAGCTAGATTTGAAATTCGCAGAGATATCAAACGATTTGAAGACAATATTATCAACAGAATTTTAGAAACTGATGGCTCCACAAAGAAAATCAGGAAAACCCTTTCAAGTGGTGTAGAGTGGAATACTGGTTTGAAAGACAAGACAGGCCGTATAGATAGGAAGAGAGATGGCATAATTGAGAAGGCATCAGTGTATTATGAGAAGTTGTTTAAAAGTTCCTGTAGTATAGCAACATATAATATCATTACTGCAGTAAATGGAGTACCCGATTTTCAAGAAAATGAATTATCAGATATTATAAAACGACTGAAGAACAATAAGATGGCAGGAATAGACAAAATTTCCAATGAAATGATAAAAGCTATTTCGACAAATATTTTGAGGGCTCTTGTTGATTGCTTCAATAGAATATTGGAAGAACAAAAAGTTCCATTACAATGGAAATTGGCGGACATAATACTCTTGTTCAAAAAAGGCGATAATTATAATATAAATAACTATCGACCAATTAGTATAACCTCTTGTATGGGAAAGTTATTTATGAAGGCTATGTCAGATCGCATCCTACCAAACCTAGTAATTCATCAGCCAGTTGAGCAAGCTGGATTCAGACGAGGTTTCTCAACAGTTGACAATCTACATATTATAAATCAATTAATAGAAAAATGCTCTGAATATCAAATTAAAGTTTATCTGGCCTTCATCGATTATAAAAAAGCTTTTGACAGCTTGAATCATAGTTTCCTGTTCAAATCTCTGCGTGATCAAGGTGTCCCTGAAGTATATCTGAATATTCTGAAGAATTACTACGAAAACAGCACTGCAAGAATACTTCTTGAAAAGTCAGGCAAATATTTCAAATTAAGTAGAGGAGTCAAGCAAGGGGATCCCTTGTCACCTATATTCTTCAATTCAGCTCTTCAGGAGGTGTTTAAGCAGCTGAATTGGGAAAGGAGAGGAATTTCGATAAGAGGAGAATACTTGAATCACCTGCGTTTTGCCGATGATGTGGTACTGATTGGAAAGTCGCTGCAAGAATTGAAAGATATGATATGGGAACTGTCATTAGTGAGTAGAAAAGCCGGACTTGAAATCAGTCCTGAGAAGACCAGCCTCATGACAAACGCAACCAGAGGATTAATTGAGCTGGATGGAAAAGCTTTGAGTTGGGCGCAGGAAGTGATTTATCTTGGGCAGTGTTTTTCATTTGATGAAAGAGAAGTGAAGGAGATTAAACGAAGACGAGCTGCTGCTTGGAAAAAGTTCTGGTCTCTCAAGTGCATCATGAAAAATAAGGATGTCAGCTTAACGTCCAAAGCCAAGGTGCTTAGATCATGTGTGTTTCCTACTCTGACGTACGGAGCGCAAACATGGACATGCAAAGCGAGTACTATCGACGCAATTCGGAAGTCTCAAGTGTCAATGGAAAGAAGTATTTTAAATATTCACCGAATGCAGAGAATTCGCACCACTACAATAAAAAATAAAGTCAAGTTGGAAGATGTCACAAGTGTCATAAAGAAATTGAAGTGGAAATGGGCAGGCCATCTTTCTAGGCTACAAGATGGAAGATGGACAAGGAAAGTGACTGAATGGGAGCCGACGTGGCGACGGAGAAACGTTGGCAGGCCAAGGGCGAGGTGGAAGGACGACATTGTCAGAATAGCTGGAGACAACTGGATGATAGCAGCAAGAGAGCGAGAGAGATGGCACAACCTGGGGGAGGCCTATGCTCGGTGACGGGCTTAGTTTCCAGAACAAAAACATAAAAAAAGACTATTGAAGTGAAATAATTTTATTTAAAAATCATTTTGTATATTGAAGCGTCATTAACTTATTGTATGTTATGGAACAAAAATAAAGGCTTTATTTATTTATTATCATTGAATCGAAAATATATGAAAATTAGTAGCTTTGTATGCACTTCATATAAACTTCATTTGCCTATTTGCTTTCTTTACAGTTCTTCTACTTAGTTCTCATAGCATCTGCGTTGGTTTTCCTGAGTTATATGATGTCTCCGGTTCCTGCCGCTCCTATGCCTGATGGACATTCTAGAAGAAGGAATTTAACGCTATGGAAACAAACGGTAGAACCCATTTAATATAAATTGTGATGCGGGAAATTTTATTTATTCATTTATTTGAATAATAAATAAATTGTTTTTGCAAGAAAATGATTACTACTTGTGGAATGGAAGTTTTTTATTTATACAACCCATGTACCACCTTAGAGGTAAGATAGCTATTATGCTGAAGCTATATCTTCTCTATGGTACTACACTGTAGTGTTCGTGTCATTGATTTGATAATAGAATAATTTTTCCATAGATCTTGTACTAGAGCTTAAAGATACTTTTGTAAGACAACTAGTTGTCATAAATGTTGAATGGTAGATTTGGATCAATTTTACTGTTGTCAAGGGATATTTCCTTATTGGATATTGCCTAATGAAAACTTTAAACCTTCAAATATTTTGAGAAGTTCACTGCCTCTACCTGCAATATCGATGACGTCACAATGGCACAAGAGTAGTATGAAAGGGCAAGTTCTGGCACACACATGTGCCAGAACCCGCCTTCTCATCAAGGTCACCAAGGTCAACCAAACCTAACTTCAAGGTCACCCAGGTCAACCAAACCTAACTTCAAGGTCACCCAGGTCAACCAAACCTAACCTCAAGGTCACCCAGGTCAACCAAACCTAACATCAAGGTCATCCAGGTCAACCAAACCTAACCTCAAGGTCATCCAGGTCAACCAAATCTAACCTCATGGTCATCCAGACAACCAAACCTAACCTCATGGTCATCCAGGTCAACCAAACCTAACCTCAAGGTCATCAAGGTCAACCAAACCCAACCTTAAGGTCATCCAGGTCAACCAAACTTGGAAAAAAAATAAAGAATAAAAAAAAACAAATTAAAAAAAAAATTAAAAAAAATTGAAAAAAAAATTAAAAAGAAAAAAATTAAAAAAAAATTTGAAAAAAAATTAAAAAAAAATAGAAAAAAAAATAGAAAAAAGAAAGGAAATAAAAAAAAACACATAAAATCAGGAATAAATGGGAAAAAAATCCCTGTGGATCTTGAACTGGGGCTATAAAAGGAGTTGTTCTGTAAGGAGCACGACATTGTATCTTGTGCAGTCGTGCCGCCAGTACGTGTGTGTGATTTTTGTCTATTTGCTTTGGATTACTTTCATCTTTATCATCATCAAGAGTAAGTAGCAGTGCATTTTATAGCTATATATATATTTATATTATATTCCTGATTTGACAATAAAATTTAAAAGAGTTGAATTTTGGAGTAGATGGTTTGAGACTGTCAATTGAATTCCAAAATGACTTAAATTCAAAAGTGACTAGTTTAATTGTGAATCAGGTTCCAATACATAGAGTAAATGACATAGTCAAAAATGACTAGTGTAATTGTGAATTAGGTTGCAATACATACAAGTTGATAGTTTAATTGTGAATTATGTTCTTTGAGTTGGTGGTTGTGATTCATCCTAACCTGAAAACGTATAACAAGTCTTTGCCCTAGAATTAGGCTGTACCCACAATATGTTTGACATTGATAGTGATGAAGGTGTGTATGTCGTTTCAGAGATAGAAGTAGATCCCCTATCACAAAGTAGATCCTAGAACCCCATTCACATTCCCCCACCCCCCACCATACAGCTCCCGACCATCATCCCCTAGAACATTCGATATAAACATCTATGAACCTCCATCCCCGACACATCCACACATCCGACCCACGATCCTAGATATTGATACTGATTCACCGCCTTCATCCCCAACATCTGTTGATAGTGATGAAGGTATATATATAGAGTTGAATACTGCATACCATACTTATACAATATTGTATTGCATTGTTCCAGATGAGCAAAGCTGCACGATGTCAACAAACAGTAAACTCTGTGGACGAGTTTGTTGTTCTGGAGGAGGCATTTGAATCTCGGCTCCAGACTCTATACTACAATAATGCATACAAGGATGAGCCCGCCGAAGATTTCCACACCTTTCTGAACGGTCTGAAGGATAAAATTCTTCACATCATCAGTCAGCAACAGCAGACACATGGAGCAATGAAGTTCAATCTAGTATTGGAGGCAACATATTTCCGCAGCACCCTTGATAAGACCTTCTTCAAACAAGAAGAGTTTCAGAATGTCGCCTTCAAAACTCCAAACTACACCATCTTCAGTATCATCAATCTTCCAGACATCATCAACCAAGTGTGCATGACCCTACTGGATGAGGAGTCGAAATTCGAAGGAAATTCCAGTGGATGGAGTTTGCTTATCATCAATGGATTGCTCATCAGGATTTCCGCCTTCATCCCCAACATCTGAAAGAAGTAGACCTCAATCCTCAACCCCAGCCCAATCCTCAGCCCACACGGATCGATGGCTGGCTCAATATTGTGCAAACTCTTCATTAGTTCCCACCACCAGTCATCCAACCGCCACCAGTCGCCCCACCATCACCACCAGTCGCCCCACCATCGTCACCAGTCGCCCAACCATCGTCACCAGTCGCCCCACCATCGTCACCAGTCACCCCACCATTGTCACCAGTCACCCCACCATCATCACCAGTCGCCCCACCATTGTCACCAGTCGCCCCACCATCGCCACCAGTCATCCCACCACCACCGCCAGTTGCCCCACCATTGTCAACAGTCACCCCACCATCGCCACCAGTCAGCCCACCACCGCCGCCAATCATCCCACCAGCCGAGGCCAAGACAGTTTCAATTTGGCAGTAGCCCTCATCACACCAATCAGTTAATATCGAATGTATTACCATTTGTAATATATGATAATAAAGAAATAAACCATCATTGGCTGATCCACTGTCTAAAACTTCTGTTCAAGAAAGTCAAATACTATTAAATGTATAACCATTTGTAATATGATAATAAAGAAATAAACCTTCATTGGCTGATCCACTGTCTAAAACTAACTCTCATGTATGAAATAAACCTCATTTTGTGTGTTAACCATTGATTGAGAGTTTCATTAATTCAGTGTTCAACACCTCATCCTATAGATAATAATAGTAGCTCAGAATCTTGCACATCAATATAGATGTTTCCTCTAAGTCAAGACTGGGATATCATATTGTTGAAGCTAGTTAATAGATATCCATTATGGTGTAGTGGTTAGCGGCGTCGCTTTCCATGCTGTAGGTCCTGGGTTCGAACCTTTAGGGGTATAGATTGATGTAGGGTCCCAATTGTTAAGGTAAGTATACAGGGTTGTATACCATTACACCTTATTGGATATCTTTTGATTTTTTGCATCTTGGGCAAACTGTTGCAACATGTCAATAGATATTAGGCAGTAGACAAAAACTGTAAACATATAATGATAGGGGAGGAGTGGGGGTCGTTGAAACTGTCTTCATTTAAAGCATAGCAGCCTAATCAATAATAACAAATGGCTCATTACACATAGTATTTATTGGCAAACATATAATCAATCTTCAGTATTGAACAGAATATATAGCTGAAGAAGTCTTTCTCCTCGGCTATAATCATTGTTGGTGACATAACACTCAACTGATGGCTTATTCCTTTCACAAACAATGCATGGTCCATCAACTTCGTCATATCCCCCAGTAGATGGCAGTGGCATAGGTCTGCATACAGCCTTGTAGATGCTAATCTCAAAAGCTGAATCACCAGATATTCCATCTTTCAGCCTGAATCGTTTCACATGTCCTGTGCTCTCAATTTTAGTAAATCCTGCAAATTTGATCTCCTTTTGACCCAGTCCCAGTAGACATTTAGATTGTTGTCCACATATAAAATCACACTTGTAGTATTGGTCCTGATTGAAAACACTCAATACAATCTTCACATCCTTATCCTTCCAGTTGGGTGCCTTCTCAAGATTAACAATAGCAGCCATTCTACCCTTATCCAACTTGAAGAAAGATTTTAGCAGTATGCAAGTGTCATCAAACATGACAGTGGATTTCATTGCAAGTCCTGGTGGGCAATGATGCATTGCCCACTTGCTGATATTATCCTTGATACTCTTCATAGTTTGCATGAAAACTTTCAGCAGGAGACATTTCACATCAGTGGAGGTCACATGAGTATTTCTCAATGGGTTGTGAAGATCATTGCATACAAAGAAAACGTTTCTATCCTTGACTGCATCAACAACAGCCTGATGCTTCTGCCTGAGTCGTATGCATGCACAACTATGAGATTCACGATCTGCACAAAACTCTAAATGACCACTCTCCTTGAAAAAGTCACTCAATGTCATTATACCATGATAATTCAGTTCAGCTTCAAGCTCACTCACTGGACTAAGCAGATAACGTTCACGTTCACTGTCTGACAATATTGTAAGACTGAGTGCATTTTGTTGTCAGCATCATCTTTTATACTCTGCTTGCTGAGTGGTGGGGGTAACCAATTTCCTGTTTCATCAGGTCTGCATGACGTAATACAATTGCATAACATTGTGCAATAGCTCCTCATGAACACATAGTGCGCACTTTACTCAAAGAGGAGTGAGGAGGAGGATAAATGATAGAGCATAGAGTTGATTACAATATTTCTTTTTATTGATAATGCAAATGAGTATTAACAGCATTGAAAAAATTGTGACAAAAGGTTCTATCTTCTAACAGAGTTCTGTTAATCCATCCATGTAGAGCAATAACAATTTTCAATGAGCAAAATAGTTGTGTATTTGACAATCCATCAGTGTTGTTGACGTTGTTGGTTGACCAATCTCCAAACGTTGAAGATGATAGCTTGTTCCGCACCATGTCAATAACATTGAGTAGATGATATTCTGGGCAGTATATGCCATCAATCTCCTTTATCAGCAACTCCAAATCAGGCGTAGCAAAATATCCTGCTATGATAGCCTAATATAATAACAATATTCAAAAGTAACATTAGGAATTACAAAAAATACACAAGTAGTTTGAAAAAAAATTCAATAGAAATTATCCAAACTATATCTAAATATAGCAATAGGAAAATTAACAGACAATGTGATGTTAGATTTGGAATTTTGTAGCTACATTAATGTCTGAGAATTCTAAGGTATAAATTATCACCAACATAAATATACAAAATTTAATATGTGAGAAACTATAAAAACAAGTAATAAAATGACCATTAAATCCTTGAATGACAAGGAAAGAGTCTATTTTAACAAGTAATCTCTGAAACGAATTGAATTATCTCAAATACAATTTCTTTTTTAATACACAATCATTTATGTGAAAATACTTCAATTTTCGTTCTTTGATCCCAAATCACAATGAATATAATATGAGAAATTGTCGCACTTCACCAATAGTTTCCAACATAATGATAATCCCAAAAATCAATTAATCGGGCCGATACCAAATTACTTTCTTTGGATCTTTCTTTGATAGCCTCGTTACAGTAGTCCATACCATTTTTTTTGCATTTATCTCGGAAAATATGCATCATATGAACATTTGATCTCTGTGCGAAATTAAAGCTTACAGAATTATCGACAAGTTCTGTACTTCACATTTTTTCCATATCTCTCATAGTTTCTGAGATAATATCTGCTCTTGAAGGTGAGACATTTTTTGAAAAAAAACACTTCTGCCTCCAATTGTTTTATCTATTCGGCCTTGTAATTTCTGAACGATTGATGGAAAAATCCTTGCTGTTTTATAATTTTAATTTATATTTATAAATTATATTCAATTTGATGTATATTTTCACTATTTTACGCATTTCCCTATGACTGTTGCAGCAATATAGTGTTTAGAGTGAAATTTTCTCTTCAGCAACAATAGATCAGTTGACAATGAAATTTGGAGGAAATGTTTGATACACAATTTTCGACTCTACAGCTTTGTTGAGAGTAGTTTGGAGGTGAGCATATCAAAAATCCCATCACTACATCATGTGCTGACAGGATGAGGGTGGTATGAAAGTTGCATTTTCCACTTAGTACTTACATGCTTATATCTTGGAAACAATGTGGTCTGTTGACATAATCAACTACATACAAATGGAGCTCAATAAATTTCCCACAAGTTTTGTTTTGTAGAGGTTTTTGATGAATCCGATACTTTTCAATATATTTATGTTATAAAGTGATACATTTTCAAAAAAACAGTTTTTCTTCCATTTTCTCGCTCTTTCAAGTCTTATAATAACTTTTCAACAATCGATGAAACAAGGATGTGCTAATAACGAGATTGTAGAGCATTAAATTATATTTCATTTCATGTATAATTTGACTATTCTACACATTCCCATATGACTGTTGCAGCAGTTTTAGTTTTGAGTGTCTGTGTTTCGTAAAAAGTTAAGTCTCAACAAAGCTGTTAAGTTGAAAACTGTGTTCCAAACATTCCCTCCAAATATCATTGTCAACTGATCTATTGTTGCTGAACAGAAAATTTCACTCTTGACACTAAAACTGCTGCAACAGCAGTTGTTGGGAAATGCATCAAATGGTGAAAATTTACATCAAATTGAAGATATTTTTGTCATGTAATTTCGATCAGAAATTTCTTGTAGATAATTGTTTGAGTGTAGTGTGTGTGAATTATGAGTATAACAGCGTGAATAGTGTTAAATTGAATTGATTTGAATCAGATTTGAATTTATAAAGGATCAGTTTGAGCTTTGTTCAAAACCCAGTACATAGCCTGCAAGTGGAACACAGAATCAACATGAAAAAACAGCCTGGAAGCGAAAACCTGTCTAATTTCCCAGATTTCTTCCCACCCTGAATCTGATCAAAACACCTAATAAAGGCTTCGAAGGGCAAGTAGTCAAGCTTGGATTGAATCTGGTGAGTTTTTGCTCTTTTTATTGTTCATTAATGCAGAGTTTAACTGTACAAATAACCTGGCTCAAATTGAAGATTAAATTTTGCCCCTTGTTTGTATTTGATTATATAAATAGTAAATTACAGTCCTCTAGTAGCTCTAGCCTGAGCTTTGTTCAGAAAATTTCTGGTCCTCCAGGCCGGATGAATTTAAATTTGTAATTTATTGATTAATTCACACACATTGGATTTAAGCAGTTTCGTATTTGTCCAATGTTGGCATGTTGAGGATGGTCTGATCTATGCTCAACTTAGTTTGTTGTAGCCTTGTTCTAAGAGCAAGGTTTCTTGTCAATTTGTATTTGTCTGAAATTAAATTCATTTCAGTTAAAATTGTAATTTTCCTGAAACTAGGCTCATTGTGCTCTTTTTCGGGAATTTGTTTGTTTGTTGGATTTTGTATTGTCCATTTTGTTATACATGTTAGTGAAGGTTAATTACCAGCATGAATTTGTTTGTTCAATTCAACAAGTTATCGTTTGTTTGTGAGTTGTTGGAAGAACATTATCTAATCATATAGTTCTGTTCTCAGCAGTAACTTATCTTGTGAATTGATAATCAAAGTTTAACTTTGATAACTTACTAGTCGTGATTCTTCCTTTCATTTAGTTTTGAACTCATTCTTGTTTTATTGTCTGTTGTTTTGTATTGTCGGGGCTGAATTGTTTTGTGTATGAGTTCAAGATGGAGGAAAAATTACAGAAACAAATCAGGGTGCATCGCGCTAAACTGGAACAATTGTCTGCCAGATTGCAAAGGATTTATGAACTGTCTAAAAATGTCTCTGATCCAAAAGTTGCTGAGCAATTTTTAGTGTTGTATCCTCGGGTGTCTCAGACCATTTCAGATTATGAAAAGACAGAATTAGTGGTTAATGAGTTGGAACTTGAGTTGAATAAAGACTATGTTGTAGCATTCAACAACTCACATCTAGATCTGTTTCAGTATATTGAAGTAGCGGCTAACACTCTCAAACAGAGAGAGGCGACTGATGCTATTGCTCAATCTTCGGCAGCTTCAGCAGCTAGTGCACAGCTGGTCGTGTCCAAGTCGGTACTGCCCAAAATCGACCTTACGAAATTTGATGGGAACCAGACTCAATGGTTGGTGTTTTATGAACTATTTAAGGCATTGGTACATGACAACAAGAGTTTGAACAATCAGCAGAAGGTCCAATATCTTGTAAGTAGACTTACTGGACAAGCAGCAAATATTTGTCGTCATTTGCCACCATTGGCTAATAATTATCAAATAATTTGGCAGGCATTATTGACCCGCTATAACAATCCATGGGCGCAAGTCGATGCCTATTTCAAACAAATTTTTGAATTTCGTCCAATAAAATCAGAATTAAAGGCAGGTTGTATTGCGATTTTGGATGGGTTTTGCAGTTCAATCAATGCAGTGAAGAGATTGCGACTCACTGATTTGTCAGACTCGATATTCCTCTATCATGGCTTGAGATTGCTGGATCCAAGCTCTTGTAGAAATTTTGAATCAGCCGTCCGTGACAAGGCTATGCCAACTAATACTGATTATGTTAAGTTCATTGAAAAGCAAATTAAGACTCTTCCTTCTGATGAGAAACAGACTGAATCGTTTAATATGAGGCACAAAAAGGATAATAAATCAAAGGTGTTTGTGGTTCAATCTAATGATTCATCTAACGATGCATGTAGTAAAAAGCCCAATAGTAGATAGATTGTGCAAGTTTCTTGAAAATGACTCCTTGGGATCGTTATTGTTTGATTAAAGGAAAGTTTTGTTGTTTTTGTTGTCTTGATGTGGATCATTTGAGTAGAGATTGTCGTAGTAAAACTCGGTGCGCTCAATGTCGAGAATCTCATCATTCGTTATTGCACTTTTCCAGATGAAGTTCCAATGAAGGTGTTGCGTCCTCGTCAAACTCCAAGGCAGGTGGCACATCACCTATTAGTTGTTGTTCTACATCCAACGATGTAGAAAATTCGACCGTTGTGTTGTCGACCGTCACTGCACATGTTCGAGATTGTAATGGTCAGCTTTGTGATGTTCGTTTCTTGATTGACACCGGGAGTCAGTGTCATTTTGTTACAGCCAAATTGTGTCGGCGTTTGAGACTACCATTCCAGCCCATGAAAACCTTTGTTCGTGGATTCGGTGGTGGTACTAGTGAAGTTCGAGGTCGTACTTGTGTGCCGATTCAGTCGAAGTTGAATCCCACCGTCAAGTTTTCGATGGTTGCCACAGTGATAGATAAAATCATCGACAAGTTGCCTTCTTGTGAAATCGACAGATCCAAACTTCATCATCTTGAAAATCTCACACTAACTGACGACAAATTCTACCTTCCTAGTAGAATAGATGGCATCATTGGTGCGGAGTTAGTTCCTCACTTGCTGCGTGGGAGTCCTAGTATAGGTGAATCGCAAGAATTGATGACTGTTAATAGTGTCTTTGGTCACATTCTGATGGGGAGAGCGCCGATTCTCACTTCAACAACGAATGTGTCGAATTGTTTTACAGCCATCTGTAGTCCATTCGTTAGTAGTCCATCGTTGGATAGTTTTGTGGAACGTTTTTGGGAGTTGGAATCGTGCCCTGCACCAAGCTGTCAACTGAAACTGGAAGAGTTGGAGTGTGAGGTCAATTTTCGGAAGTCTGTACATCGTGTGAATTCTGGTCGTTTTGTTGTTGCCTTGTCATTTGCGGAGCCGCCCAGCAGCTTGGGAGATTCATAAGCTGTCGCCGAATGCAGACTGCTGACTTTGGAGAGACGACTAGAGCATGACAGCAATACTCGTACTTCATATCATGAAATATTGATCGATTACCTACATCAGGGTCACATGTTGTTTGTAGAAGATCAGCAGACCGAGGTGGTTACTACATACCGCATCACGCCATCGTGAAAGCAAGCAGCACTACCACGCCCATCTGAATTGTATTTGATGCTGGTTCCAGAACATCATCGGGTACGTCATTGAACCAGGTTCTTCATGCTGGTCCCAAATTGCAGACTGTCATTTTTGTTTTGTTAGTTAATTTTCGTTTGTTCCCAATCGCACTAACTGCTGACATTAAACAAATGTATCGACAGATATTAGTGGAGGATTCCTGCCATCGTTATCAGCGTGTATTGTGGAGATTTTCGCCGGAGGATCCGATCGAAATTTATCAGCTCAATTGTGTTGTTTTTGGTGTTTCAAGCTCTCCATATTTGGCGCTTCACACCATCCACCAGCTTGTAGAGGAGGATGGAAATCGTTTTCCAGCAGCCAAGACGAGAATACCAAGAGACATGTTCATGGACGACTTAGTCACATCTGATGCCACAGAGTCAGAGGCCACGGAGCTGTATCGTCAGTCCAAGCAGCTGTTTGAGGGAGGAGGTTTCTCGCTCACAAAGTGGACTTCAAATTCACCATCAATGTTGGAGAAATTCTCGGCGAAAGAGAAATCATTTCTGTACAAGGATTTCGAAGCAGACAACTCCTTGGCTATCTTGGGATTGAATTGGCAACCTAGTACTGATCTGTTTTAGTTTTCAGTCGAGTGTGGTGAGGTCGTCGCTACTAAGCGTTCTATTCTGTCAGTGATGGCTTGTATCTATGATCCACTTGGTCTCTTGTCACCGTTTACATTATTTCTAAAATGTCTTGTCCAGAAACTGTGGAAATTAGGAGTGGATTGGGACGAGAAGCCGCCTGAGTCTATATGCACTCTTTGGGAGAATTGTCAAAAAGAGTTGCCTCTATTATTGAAATTTGCTGTTCCACGTCACGTTGGTTTGTTTCAGGAATCTCACATAATTTTGATTGGTTTTTGTGATAAATCATTGTCTGGTTATGGTGCAGTTATATATGTGAAGGAGAGCGAGGAGCCAAGAGTTGTATTATTGTGTTCAAAGTCGGCAAGGTAGCACCATCTAAAGTTGTTTCAATACCTTGTTTGGAGTTGTGTGCGGCACTCTTGTTGGCAGAACTCATGAATTCAGTAGTCACTATTATTAGTGAACGTTGTCATGTGTCTCGTATTGTTGCACTCTCTGATTCTACAGTCACCTTGTGTTGGATTAATGCTCCATCCGCAAAATGGCAAACTTTTGTTGGTAATCGCGTCGCAAAAATACAGGATTCTTGTATACAGGAGTGGATGCATGTTGCCGGAATTGAAAATCCCGCTGATTGTTTGTCTAGAGGTTTATCACATGTTGAGCTTGTGAACTTTCCGTTGTGGCTCTCAGGTCCATCATGGATAGCAGAGGACGAATGCGATTGGCCCGTTCGAACTCAAATGGAAGAGATAGTGGATCCACCGGAGGCGAAAAAACCGTCAGTGTTGACAGTCACAAAATCTCCTGATTGTAACAGCAATGCAGTATATTCATTGATTGGTCGTTGTTCGAATTATGGTCGTCTTTTGAGAATTGTAATTCTTGTTCTCAAATTCTTACGAATCTTACCCCAATCAGAAGAATCAGATTTCGATGTTGCTGAGAGGTATCTATGTAAAGTGGTACAGAAGATACATTTTTCATCTGAGTTTGTGCAATTAGAGAAGGGAGAAGATTGTTTCATTCGCCTACATAGCCTGTCTCCATTCATTGATAAAGGTGTGATTCGCGTTGGCGGTCATTTGTCTCATGCTGGACTGGAATTTGAGACTTGTCATCAGATGATCTTACCAAAATCCGACGCTTTCGTATCAATGTTGATTGATTATCATCACAAGAAGAACTGTCATGCTGGACCTTCGTTATTGTTGTCCTTGATCAGACAGAAATTCTGGATACTGTCTGCTCGCTCTATTATTTGTATTTGTATTTTTAAGTGTAATCATTGTTTCCGTGTTTGACCTAGTAATAATGCAACTATTCCAAAAATGGGTGACCTGCCTGCTTGTTGAGTGTCAAAATGCAAACCATTTGAAAATTGTGGTGTGGATTACACTGGTCCTCTGTGTATTACTATGACGAGACGTCGTAATCCTTGTGTTTTGAAAGCCTACATTTGTCTGTTTGTGTGTATGGCAACAAAGGCGGTACATATTGAGTTGGTATCGGATCTATCAACGCCCATGTTTTTAGCTGCATTTCGTTGTTTTTTGTCACGTCGTGGACCCTGTCGTGTGATGTATTCCGATTGTGGTACTAATTTTGTAGGTGCCAAGGAACAGTTGCGAAAGATATATCAACTTTTGAACTCTTCCAAGTTTCAAACCACATTGACTAGTCAACTCGCCGAACACAAAATTGATTGGAAATTCATTCCCCCTGGTTCACCGCATTTTGGAGGTCTGTGGGAGGCAAATGTCAAATCTGTAAAGTTGCATCTGTTCCGAGTAATTGGCAATCAACTTCTCACCTATGAGGAACTGAACACTGTATTGGTGCAGATTGAAGGTGTCCTGAATTCCCGCCCACTGTGTGTACTGAGTGAGGATCCGTGTGAACCGCTGGCTTTAACCCCAGCGCACTTTTTGACTCTAACACCGTTGAAATCGTTTCCCATGCGGGACGTGGACATCCTGTATCGTGGATACCTGTGAATCATCTCACCAGGTATGAATTGATTGGTCAACTTATTCAATCGTTCTGGAACCGATGGAGAAGAGAGTACCTGCATGAACTTCAAAGTCGTAAAAAATGGTTGAAATCACCCACTTCTATCAGTGTGGGAACGGTTGTGGTAGTGGACCAACCAAACACACCTCCATTGCAGTGGCCACTGGATGTCATTGAGCAAGTGTTTCCGGGAAGTGACGGCGAGGTTCGAGTGGCGAGTGTTTGCCTAAAAACTGGTATTTATAAAAGACCAGTAACAAAATTATATCCACTCCCAACTCAATAGTTGTTGTGCTTGTTGCATTTTTTCTCTTTGAGTTGTTTTTTGGTGTTGGTGTTTTCTGTTCTTTTTGACATGTCTGGATTTTTTCCTTTCTGTGTTTTTTTCAGTTTTTGTAACTTGGCTGAAAAATAGTTTTTCAGAGGCGGGGGTATGGTTTGGCCAGAGCATTCGAATTGTAGCGCCAAATCCCTGACTACAGTTCTGCCAATAGCAGGCTTGTTGGCACCAGTGCCGACCATCCAGCTGTTTGGCTTGTCGAGAAAAAAAGCCCCAGTCATTCTTGTTTCCGTCCATTCTGTTTGTCTTGTCTTGTCAGCCCGTTGTCTTGTTGTGAAGACCAAGTTTGTATTTTTGTCATGTAATTTCGATCGGAAATTTCTTGTAGATAATTGTTTGAGTGTAGTGTGTGTGAATTATGAGTATAACAGCATAAATAGTGTTAAATTGAATTAATTTGAATCGGATTTGAATTTATAAAGAATCAGTTTGAGCTTTGTTCAAAACCCAGTACATAGCCTGCAAGTGGAACACAGGATCAACACGAAAAAACAGCCTGGAAGCGAAAACCTGTCTTTTTCCCAGATTTCTTCCCACCCTGAATCTGATCAAAACACCTAATAAAGGCTTCAAAGGGCAAGTAGTCAAGCTTGGATTAAATCTGGTGAGTTTTTGCTCTTTTTATTGTTCATTAATGCAGAGTTTAACTGTACAAATAACCTGGCTCAAATTGAAGATTAAATCTTGCCCCTTGTTTGTATTTGATTATATAAATAGTAAATTACAGTACTCTAGTAGCTCTAGCCTGAGCTTTGTTCAGAACAGAAACAGACGGACAACAATTTTGGCCTTCACTGAGTGAAAAGGGAAAACTCGCTAACATTCATTCAATATTATAATGTAGATGATAATGTGATATATTATAATGGAATAAAACTTGAAATAATGTAATTTCCTTATCACAAAAATGACTTTATAATAGTTCCTAATAACTATAATTTTTATAACCAATGAATACAAATGAAAATAATAGTAGATGGCATAGAAACTCAAAAATAATAACTCAAACTTCTATCCCTCTACCTCAATATGAATTGATTTCAAGGTGAAAAACATAATATTAACAAAGACACAAAAGCTTTCGTGAGGATAGGCCTACCAACCCCATTATTGTATAGTATAGTAGAACTGTGAATGATGTACCATTGAACTATTCAATCGGTTCAATTAAAAAAAAATACTGCACTAATAATAATAATAATAATAATAATATTTAATATAAAGTAGGAGGCCCACCGTATTGATAGTGATTGAGGTAGATCACCCTCGATCACCCTCGAGAATAAACAGCGAAAAAGAGAGCGTATGCCTTCCTGATAGAATCAGCATAAAAACAACAAACGTGAGCTCCCATTGTTCTATTGATATAACTTTATTTTCGCATCATTCCCTTGCTTGCTTACCCCCCCCCCCCTTACAAGTCCACACTCCCAAAGTTCAAAACTGCAATTGAAATACTATATCTCGGCTCCAAAACGTGATACAAGCTGACTTTTTATCATAACAAATTATCTTGAATAGCAAGCAAAATCGCTTAGTGACCCAACCTTCACACCAGCCGAAGTGTGCAAGATCACAAAGCAAATTGTATCAAAATACAGCAATATTGTTATAAATTATTGTAATATCTGTTATTTAATGTAAAATTATAAATAAAAATGCAACCAAAAATATTATTTATGTTAAATTGCACAAAAAGTATGCATGTTATGAATGTTATATAAATGTATCTCCAAAAAAAAAACTTTGTGAAAACAAAATTCTTGTCCTTAAATATGAAATCTATTATTATTGTATCAAAATATTATGAAATGTAATTCAAATCAACAAAAATAATCTTGAAAGCACAGCATTTGTAATCAGCATCAATGAAATCACATCAAGTGTGACACTGTTCGTACACAACCTACCAAGCGTACAAAAGAATTGCTCAAATCAAGTGGTAGACAATTGTTAAGTCACCGAAGTTAATCATGTTCTCACCCAAATATATGTAAAAGCCCAGACAAAGAGTCGAAACCTGTAACATCTTGAATAATGAAAATCTATATTTGTTGCTAATATCGCAAGAATCCGAAGAGGATAATATATGTTGAATTTTTTGTTATACTTGTTATAGTTGTGGGTCTGCTCATAAGCCCCCCTTGAATGGAGGTTTTTAATTTGTTTAACGAAGGATCCAAAGAGACCTCATTAAGTACCATCTCTAGGAAGGCTGTTCAAAAAGTGTAGTACTAGGTAAATTTAACTGATGAGATGGGGAACAGAGTAGAAAAGCATGCTGGCTCACAAACATCGGTCTTCATAGCTCTACTCTCTCTCAATCAATGCGCTCTCTCACACATCAGTCTCCTCTTTCTAGAGGAAGAAGTTCATTACTTCAGTAGCACCACTATCACAATAATTGACACGTGCACTCACTCTCACATCAGTCTTCTCTTCCTAGAAAAGTCCATTATTATTATTATCATACACTGCATTGTGTACAGTACTTATTCTGTTGCTGTTCTAACATGACTGATCTGCTTTTGAGTAGCCTGGCTATAGATGGTATTCTATTGCTTCAACAGTGTTATCAAAAAACACTTCATTTGACTAATTCTTCTAAATTGACATACAAGTTCATTAATATATTAGTGCATGATCTATATATATAGAAGCAAAATGGCACTCACTCACTGAATGACTCACTCACTCACTCATTCACTCACTCACTCGCAGAATTAAAAATCTACTGGATGAAAAACGTTCGAATTTGGTAGGTATGTTCAGTTGGCTCTTTAGAGGCACACTAAGAAATCTTTTGGCGATATTTTAACTCTAAGGGTGGTTTTTAAGGGTTTGAAGTTTGTCTCTTAGCAATGTATATTCTTCTTATTCCAATATCTTGGAATTATAATTGAAATGTTCATACCATATGTTAATATAGAACTATAATCTAGAGAGTGTACCTCTTCAAAACAGTTGTTCTGGTAACTAAATTGAAAATTTTGTCAGATTGGCATTAAGTTGAGTTGACTTTGTTAGGTTAACACCAAGTTGAAGATTGAAATACATTTATCCAGGACCTCCTAAATACCAATTTATCCAGTACCTCCTAAATACCTATTTAGGAAGTCCTGATTTTTCAGGGAAAAATTGATTGGGTACTGCTACTTCAATCAGAGCTATTCCTGAGAGTATTATATTACTACTAGCCATATTACTAGGGGCAAAGCACCCTGGCTTTGGCGAGCGAAGCGAGCCTGACAACTAGTATTACATAGATACAGTAAGTGCTGAAGGCTGTTAATAAAATGGTTCATGCATAGACAAAATAATGAAAATCATGATTCTTCATTCTTGAGATTTAAATATATTTATTTTGATTCTAGATAGGAATTAATTTTCCCAGTAATAATATTGTTTGGAGTACAGGATCAAATATTTCAATGTATTTATGTATATTATCAGGGGAAATCACAAACAAAAAATGATTCCATTAATATAATAAATCAAATGAAATGAAATTGGTTCTACTATCCATGATAACATGAAACAGCTGTTATATAGCTAAGGTGAACAATATATTCTCGAGCTCAAAATTTAAGTGGTTTTATTCTTTATTTTGTGAATTTTTTTTTTTCATGTTTTTACAAAAGTTTTACTATCAATCTATCAAAATTTGAAATTGTTTGTTTTATTCTAATCTATACTCTCAGATTGTGATTTGGTATAGAAAATTGAAATAGACATAACCTATGTATAATATTTGCACAATTTGAAACTAAATTAGGAAATTGAAAAAGTTTTGGGCAATAACCAGTTTTTTCTTTCCCAATCATTATATTGTTTGTGCTAATCTGATAAATGAATAAATAATTAACAAGGCACAAAAATTCAAATCATACAACAATGCTACATATTGATATGCTACAATGATTCATAAGCATAGTTTTATTCAGAAGCAAAGTACTTGTGACTGTATTAGCACGATTCAGAACTGGGCTAATATACGGTAGCAGATATTATGAGAAGTACCTAATTCCTGATTCACCAAAACAAGTGCAGATCACAATGTACAACGGCCTGTAAACAACTGAACAATGGACAGTTGATAACTGTCTATTTCTCTATTTTATAAACAATCGAATTTATTTCTGGTCAATCATGAATTTAATAGAATCTACCGCGCAGGTGACAGCAGGCGCCTGAACCCAAAAAAAGTTATGATTCATATAAGCATAATTTTATTCAGAAGCAAAGTATTTGTGATTCTGCACAATTCAGAAAACATTCCAAACAAGAAGATCGTCAGTCGTTACAATATTGACCCTATTGGAAACCCCCCTTGCTACAATGACAAGGACACAGTCTGCGCAATCTTCCCCCCCCCCCCTAACATTAGCACTCCTGGAGAATAACAATAAACAGTGTTATACTGTACATTAGTTTTTGCATTCCAGCTTTCTTCCAATTGAATACTTGTACCCTATTACCACTTCAAAGAAAGTAAATGTAAATGAAAAAAAAAGTGAACAGAGAATTGGCTTATTTTGGAAATCTTGCAGTATACTAAAAGTATTTTTTTATTGCAGAAATTTTCGTTGAAGCATGAACTACTATTCATTCATATTATCCAATAACTTACTTTTTCTCAAGAATTTCAGAACAATTTGTTAGCATTTTCATGATTATCGGTTGGAAAATAGTGTCCGAAACACCCTAGAACGAAGTGCCTGTTTCAGCCCTTTTTCCGAATTATAACATTGCTCTCAATTGTATTTAGATTTTATCCAATGGAAGGAACAATCAGTTATTTCTTTCTCTCGTAGCCAAAAGTGCACAATATATTGTTTTAGTGTTAAGTGTGAAGTTTGTAGAAGTCAGGAGATAAAATGGTGTATTCATCACAATATCAGATTTTTCAAATAGTCATTGTTTTGACTCGTCTTCCAATAACCTATTAAAAATATCCTGGGGGCTTTTGTGTGATGATTCTTTTGAGTAAATCTCATGAAAGGAGAGAATTATTGTAAAAATTATAATTACCCTTATAAAATAGAAGGTTTGCCAAACAAACAGTTAGTACCCGAGCAATAAGGCTCACTTATCAACAGCTGAGTATAAGATAAGAGTACTGTTTTGTACATATTTTCAAAGAATTATTTAATAAAAATTATAATTATCTTGCCAATTGAGTACAAACCATTTATGAATTGCTCATTGAACTTTTGGAGGTTACACTTTTGTTTACAATTGATCAGATGTTTTGTAACAGCTCAGACACAGCTGACTCAATATTATCAATGTCATGCCAGGTTTTGATGCAGACTGTAATATTATTTCTGAAATTAAGAACTATTGAAAAATGATAACAAATTTCAATAAAAAAATGAAATTTATTATTGTTAAGATTATTTATTACTCACAAAATTACATTATAATGTCGAATGTTGTAGTAACAAACAAGGTCATAGCATGAATATTGTATCATTGATAAGAGCAGCAAAATTAATTATAACAGTTTCGAATATAATAGGAATTTTATAGAAATATTGAATTATGAATTATTGTTTCAACTGAGTCACATGGTGAATGAATCTCTTTGGCAAGTCTAAGCCAATCATATGTCATAGAAATGGCACCAAAAGGGATGATCGTTTGAAAGCATCATATATTAATCTCTTATCAGCCAGCAAACTTGCCTTATCATATATGCTAGTGCATGTACACTGTATAGGGGAACTGTATCTAGAGAATTAAGCAATTTACAAAATTATACAAATTAAGTTATTATTGTAATAGAAGGAATTATATTTTACTGCTTGCCACTGATGTCATGCCTATGTCATAATCATTCTACCAATGGTGAATTTTCATGCAAATTAATTACACTGAGATTCCAAGAAAAAAGGTTCTAGCCAAAAGCTTAGAAGAAGGCAGCACACTTCCCTTTCAAAATCCTCACCATTAAGACCTTCTTAAAAAGTTACCAGAGATCTATTAGTGAAATTTTATTCTTTTTTTTTGTATTTTTTATTTGTGAGCCGATATCTAAGGCCAATTTATTTATTATTTCATAAAATTATTCATCAATTAATTGTTCTAGAAATTCAAATTTAATTATTCCCTTATTCAATTGGTGAAGGAAATATTTAATTAAAATTCCACACATGCTAAGACTGAAGCCTGGACCAGCCACCAATCATACAAAATTTGATTTAAAGGAACCACGACCACCAAGAGGATTCACGTGAGTTATTTTATGTTTGGGGCCCCAATCTTCGCTTTGAAAAAACATAGTGCAGAAAAATATAAAATTTCATATGGTATAGAATTTATAAGAGCTAGTAGTTGATTAACTATCCTCTGCTGCCAGAACCACAACCTTGAGTAATTCTAAAAATCTTTTATAATTTGTTTTCATTATTTTGAAAAATCGTTAAATTTGTCAGTTATAAAGTCTGTTGGATCATGCATGGTATCATGCCAGCACAAGCAAATTTCTAGTTATTTTGTCGATGTTTAACTATTTTCAATCTGTAATCCAAGCTTTGAATCTGCACTGTCAAATTATATATTTTATTATTTTATATTTCCACTTTGTCAATTTGTCTTCTGAGTTCGATTATTTCTTAAGACTGTCAATTATTGTGTCTGACATGTTCTATATTATCAAGAACCGATCAAGTACAATCATTGAAGTAATTGATTCAACCTGGATATTGGAACAGATCTAAGTGGATGTAGTGTGTGGGGTCAGATCGAGATTACCTATTCTCTATCCTTACCTGCTTATATATCAGCTTTCATCTGTGACCAACTTCGGCTTGGGAGCGAATTTTTTCTACTGTATGGCAGATGCAGCTGGAGATAATACAATTTCCCACAATAGAGCATAAAGCCTGACAAGACTCTGTTCTCGAAGTATATTCCGAACGATCTCTGGTCTTTAGTACCCTATCTTAATCCTTCGGAACTTATTAGAGACGTAGTCCCATAGATTATCTACTTCGGAGTTTTTGCTTGACCTATATGATTTTGTATGCTGTTTCATCACAGGTAATAGTTTTTAGATCTCCGTACTCAGTGTTTAGCGACCGCTTCACTACATCTCAAATTTTATCATTAATCAGTCATAAGAAGAATCAAGGGTGAGCGAGTGTTCATGCCTCCTGCGATTCAGACGATTGTATCGAATCTTGTAGTGACTCAGTCAGTCTGGTGTTCGCTTAGCGTCCAAGCACATATTTTCAAATTCCTAACCTCAATACTGGGGACTCAGTACAAGATTCATTATATGTGTGTCGACTTAACCTTGGTGGTGATTGTAATTCCCCAAGAAGTACTTCACAATATATATATGAGAATAATTGAGCACTTCCGAAAAAAGCAAAAAGCAAAAGTGGAAGGTCATAGCTCTAGCGAATCTGAGGTAATCTTAATATCAGGAAATTGTCTAAGTATTTTCATTTTTCATTCTGATTTGTCTAAATAACCTAACAGATTATGTTCAGTTATGTGGAAGGTTGAGTTTATACTTTTTTATTCTTTCAAATGACAATAAGATGATATTATCATAAATGTTTCAATTATTGAATAATAAACTCAAATAATGAAAAGTTTTTTGATCTGCTGTTTTAGCACACTTGAAATTTAGCGGCCTGAAAGAGTACTGAAAGAAACCTGTTCTGAGGTCAGATGAGAGTCGTCTGCAAACTATGGTTGAGTTCAAAGCCACTGATCAATTCCATTGGGTTTTTTTTACGTTCAGTAAAAAATCTGATCACATATTAGTGATTACAGATGAACCACTGAATGGAAAGTCGGCTAGTATCCTGACACCATAATCCGCCATCTTGAAAGAAAGTGTAGCATTGTAATACAGCAGTAGTTTTAATTTCTAACAAGATGATGCAGTCATGTGTCGTGGTCTTGGTGCACTCAAATCTTGGTTAGATTAATACCTTCCATTTTGTGTGTATTCTGTGGCTGAACAGTTGCTCATGAGTCATGACTGACAGATGTTTCCCCTGTTGATCATATTTTGTAAACAGTACTAGAACTTAACCTATTTCATTGTAATCAATTAAAATGGGAAACCATCAGGTCATTGGAGTAGTTTTAAATGCTTTGTAAAATATTTTAAATGTTATTGAATTTATGTAATCATGCATTTCTCTGCTCCCAAATACATTATAATGGAATCCATTATTTGTAAACAAACTCGTATTCAGCCATGTCTGTTTATGTTCAGCTACTCTATTCACGTTCTTTTCCATTGGTGGAAAAGTACGATTAACTGATCAGTGAATGAACCGGATATGACGTATTTTTTTTCTTATCAGTTAGACCAAAGACCTTGAAGAGGTATAAACGCACAATACCTATGCCTTCCCAATGCTAGCTCTTACTTGAAATTAAAGGTTCCATTGATGTATTTTAGCGCGAGATATTATATAATATATATTTTTTTGTAATATTATAGATCACAAAAATCTTCAAGATCTTTAGTATATAATAATCTTCCAGGCTGTCCCCTTAATGGCCGATTTCAATTCTGAATAATCTAGCGCTGCATGTTCTATGTCAATATCTATGATATGATATGTATGATATGATATGATATAGATATGTTCAATATCTATGCATCGTTCAACGACAAAACAGTACTTCGTTCAGAGCCACGTTCACTCACCGATCTCATCGTTCACTCACTGATCAGTGGCTTTGAACTCAACCATTAACAATGTCTTTCAGATCTACGTAGGGACTGGAAAACAGCTGCTTTCTGTGCAGTGTGGCGAACATCAAAAACATCAAACATCTTAAACATAATTATATCTTCCCATCAACGTTAGTAGACAGTTGACTATGATACTACCCATTCAAAAGCATCGAACATCTTGAAAATTTATGTTTCCATCAACGTTGTAGACAGTTGCAGCTAGACCTGATAAAAGCGCTTACACTCACATTCCGGGACGACACGTCACGGTACGATGGGACAGAAAGCTTTATGTTCATTTAGGATTTTTTTAGACATTTTAAATTGATAAATTATTATTCATTTATTTTTGAGAAAACATAACAACAGGTCAATGTAACATACTGAGCGCAAGGTCTACTGTTCACAGAACTACAAGTTTGAAATCAATGATCATAAAAAATGGTTGGTCGTTGTAAAGTCGTTTGCCGAAGCCCATTTAGCTATAACTCGAATTAGCATCACACATAAGTGACACTGCAGCTCTATTCACTTTTTCCGTACATGCTTCTATCAAACCAATGTCTCGGCATCCGGGAAAGTTTCAATCAACATCACTGTGAACAGACCTGAAAGACCTCACATAAAATTGGTAAACAATATGGCAACTCTTGGCTTTTGGAGAGATTTCTCACCATATTTAGCGATTTGGAGGTTATAAACAACTTGAAAGAAACAAGGAGGAGGAAAAATAATTCTCTTTTATACAGATGGTTTTTCGTAAACATCTTTCCAAAAAATCTGGTGTGGCGCACTCACACAACTTTTCATGCCGTTATGAAAATTGATCACCTGACGCTAGTGTTCTCGCGCATCTCAAGTCTACTATTCAAAGATTTGAGACAGCTGGTGATAGGACAATAACGCTGGAGACACACGAGGTCTGCTATCTCTTCGTAGTGAATGATTTAATAGAACCAACACTTGCCAACAGTTTGCAATTTATTAATCACATTTTCTCGAATTTCAAGCTTATTTTCAATTTCAGGCGAAAATGTTACTTAACATTAATTGCAGAGATTTGCTATCTTTTCCAATTAAAATTTGTTGAATTGTATATGAAGGCTGATAATTGAGAATCTAAAATCAAACTTTGCATAGATGGGGCGGAGCTCCTGAAATTTTTACAAATATAGGACTTGTTGCAGTTGATAGAGCTTATCAATCAATGACTACTCCAGGTATGAATTTGATCAAAAGCGTTGGAGCCGTTTTTGAGAAAATCGCAAAAACCCCTGTTTTTGACAACATTTTCGCCATTTTAGCCGCCATCTTGGATTGCATTTGATCGAAATTGTTCGTGTCGGATCCTTATAGTGTAAGGACCTTACGTTCCAAATTTCAAGTTATTCCGTTGATTGGGAGATGAGATATCGTGTACACAGACACACAGACGCACATACACTCATACACAAACACACACATACAGACCAATACCCAAAAAAAAACACTTTTTTGGACTCCGGGAACCTTGAAACGTATAGAAATTTAGAAATTGGTGTACCTTAATTCTTTTTGGAAAGCAATACTTTCCTTACCTATGGTAATAGGGCAAGGAAAGTAAAATATGAGTTGAATTAAAAATCTGTCAACAAATCTTCGTATTGTCATTACCTCAAAGTCACTAAAAACCATTTTGGTTGAATACAATCTATGTTTGTCTAGAATAATTTTAATTGACAGTTTTTTCGCTACCATTAAAATGACAGTTGAAACAACCCCCCGACCATAACAGCTGTGTCATATTGAAGAATTGATTTCAACTATAATATAAATACAATTTCCAAATCTCATTTAGAATTATGTTTATTTGATGAATCATCTATTATAACCCCCAAGTATTTATTATTAGTGACATTTTTATGGTGAGACAATCACAATTTCACAAATTTGAATTGCACCTGGAGCAGAGCTTTAATTCATCACCTATTTTATTTACTGAGAAGGTTATGAAGTGAGATTAATCTACATTTTCTAACTATGAGGTGTTTTCATCTAGATGATGTCATTTGTAATTTGTTTTGTTGAGCCATGGTGTGAACTTCATCCCATATCCGACCATGGAAATGTATCACAGTGCCACAAATGGAAATGTGCCACAGTATCATCCGCAAAGGATATCATAGTTGAATTTAGAGAAGCCTTATTTAGAAGATTATTGACATAGAGTTTAAAGAGGATGGTTGATAGCACAGTACCTTGCGGAAGACCATACTATAATGATAAAGAGAAGTCTGTCACACTATAGTGAGGTCCACGTTATAATGGCAGTATTTGATTAGCAATTGTATTTCTATCCTTATCTAACAAAGCGGATAGCGCTATCCCTTTCCCAATCATTCTCTCTTTCCAGATAGTTTTTTAAAAATGTAGAAATAATTGACCGATCGGAGTGAGTTCTTAGATGGTTTTGCATTTCTCTTTATGTTTATAATTATTTTTTTATGTTACTATGTTTATATGTTTATATTTATTTTCCGGATTTACAGCGAAACGTGGCAATATATGTTCATGAAATTTGACAGGTATGTTCCTTTTTGAATTTCTCGTCGATGTATATATGAGGTTTTTTGTTATTTTGCATTTTAAGGATAATACAAAAGGAAAAGGAGTCTCCTTCTAACGCCAATATTACCGTAAAAATCAGTCTATAGAATTGTTTATCATAAATCAGCTGTCGAGTGGATTATTAATTGCATGCGTCATTACATGCAATTAGGATTATTAATTGCATTCGTCGTTGCATGCAATTAATATCTCGAAGTAACTTGGTAAAAATCAGGTGTTGTGTGGACTATTAATTGCATGCAATTTTTATGCACTATCAAATGCATTATTGATTTCATGCGGTAACGCATGCATTTAATAACTTAAAAAATCTGGTGTGGTGCACTCACACAACTTTCCTTGCCGTTATGAAAATTGATCCCCTGACGCTTGTGTTCACGCACATCTCAAGTCTAGTATTTAAAGATCTGAGCCAGCTGGTGACAGGACAATACGATGGAGACACACGAGATCGGCTATCTCTTCATAGTGAATCATTTAATAGAATTAACAGTTGCAAACAGTTTGCAATTGAATAATAACATTTTCTCGAATTTCAAGCTTATTTTCAATTTTAGGTGAGAATGTTACAAGACATTAATTGTATAAATTTTCATGCTCAATCTTTTCCACTTGAAATGTTATGTTTAAATTGTATCTGAAGCCCGATAATTGGGAAACTAAAATCAAATTTTGCATAGATGGGGCGGAGCTCCTGAAGTTTTTACAGATATGTTACTTTTGGCAGTTGATAGAGCTTATCAATATAACTATTCTAGGCATAAATTTTTATACCTGATGGTTACCTATGTCTATTTACAGTTCTTCAAGATTTAATTACAAGTTTTCAATTTGTCATGCTTCCAGTTATTGTATAGAAACAGCTGAACATTTCTTTTAAAAGGGACATTAGATGATAGGTTTGATTGGGGATCCTATTCGAATAAAAATAACTGATATTCTGTCGCATCAAAATTTTGTTCCGCCATTTTGAATTCAACTTCATTTTTTTCAAATTGGAAGGTAGTCATATGACAAAGTAGGAAGACAGAAAACTAACGTTGGTCATAATTTATTATGATACATGATTTCGATACAGAGTTTCAAGAGAAAATGAATGGTGAAAACCGCACCAATTTCTCAAACCGTTCAAAAGTTATTCTCATTCAAAGATTCTGATAAATCATCCATCTATCCATCATCTTTACTATAATAATGGAGAGAGATGGTTTATACACGTACAGGAAATTATGTAGGAATATTATATTTGACGCATCATCACGTCTGAACTACTGGACTGATTGATTTGAAATTCCGCGTAAAGATTCTTTAATAACCGATGACTCTTGGAGGCATATATTTAATTCTTCTAGATTTCATTACGTCAAGTTTTCAATTTGTCAAATTTTTAAATAGTCCCTTGCGAAGCACGGGTTACCTGCTAGTAGAGTATGAAGAGGATGGTTGATGGCACAGTACCTTGCGGAAGACCATATTATAATGAAGAAAGGTCTGTGACAATATAGTGAGGTCCATGTTATAATGGCAGTGTATGATTAGCAATTGTATTGCTATCCTAGCGCTATCTCTCTCCCGCTTCGCTCTGTTGCCAGATCGTTTTAAAATATATATATAATGGATAATTATTTCACAAAATATTTCATCTTGATCACTAGAATCAATTATGAAATCACTGAAAAATATTATTTCTTGCATGATAAAATATTATTGATTATTTTAAAGGAGAATAAACAGTTAATCTCTACAATAAACCCGTATCAGCTACCGTCTATACAAGAGGAACGGC